>NC_072857.1:43674916-43753202 GCF_028858705.1 Grus americana | reverse complement strand
TCAAAACTGCAAACGTCCGGGCCCTGCTCCCAGGCGAAACCTCCCAGACCCGAATGCTGTGTCTTTCCTGGAACCTCTCCCATGGCCCCATTCACAGCCCTACTAACCCTGGAGCTGCAGGCTCCTTTAGGCATCTAAAAACTCCGACATGCGACTCAGCATCCCCTTTCACCATCGCCCGGCTTTGGCCATCAATATTGAAAACGTCTGGGCCCTGCTCTCAGGCCAAAGGTCCCACCTTCCCCTATGGCCCCAATGTCCCCAGCTTGACCACATCCCTCAACAAGCTCCCCCACCTCTTGGACTATAGGGCAGAGGGCAGCTGCAACAAGGAGCAAGTGGCGATGCTGGTGGACAGCGAAAACATCCTCGTCGACGGCCCCGACAGCCTTGCCAGCGCTGCCTCCTTCAACGATGTCCCCAACTTCTTGCAGGACGGGGAGGACGGCGACTGCACCGTGGACCATCTGGCGGTGCCGATGCTGGGGGACGCCAACCCCTTCTGGGGGGTGACGGCCTCTCCCTTGCAGGACCCCAAGGGGAAGGAGAGTGGGCTGACAACTGACCTCCCCGCCTGGCTGCCGCTGAGTCCCTTGGAGACTTCTGAGGAGGGGTCTCCGGAGAGTTCAGAGGAGACATCAGAGGACAGCCCTCTGCAGAGTCCCCGCAAGGATTCCCTCAAGGGTCCCCAGGAGAGTCCCCTACTGAGCCCCCTGCGCATTGCGCTCCTGAGTCCCCTGCCCAGCCCCCTGGCCCCCCCCCCAGCGCATGCCCAAGTGGTGGAGGAGGCTCTGCGGAGGCAGCCCCGGGTCCGTTTGACCTGCTTGCCGCTGCCGCCAGGCGTCGTCTCGGGCCGTGTGGTGCCCAGATCGGGAGAGGCAGGTGGCAAGAAGGCCAAGCGCCCCGCACCAGCCGGCACCCCCACGACGCAGGAGACCTCCCCGCAGGACAACATGCCACCCAGGAAGAGCAAGAAGATGGTGGCACGCCGGGTGGCCAAACATCCGTAAACCCTGTGCGAGGCGTAGCTGGACATCAACGGATGGAAGCGGACAGCACGCAGGAAGCAGCAAGCCGAGAGCATCCAACAGCAGCAATGGGCCTGCCGAGCACCTAGAACCCAGGGGGACGCCAGCAGGCAAGGGTCCCTCGCACAGCCGGAGGGAACAGGTTTCACACGGCCGCTCAACCCAAACCCCGCAGAACACAGGCCTGCAACCGCTGGCCCGGCAGTTAAACTCCCCGGCCTAGGACCCTCACCCACTCCGCCCACCTGGCCCCCCACACTTCAAGCTACGGCTCCCCGCTGCCCGGGGGCTGCGATATGGTCAAGGGAACAGGCGCCACCGCGCTGCCAGCTGCCGCCGCCACCGCTGCCAGGGCCCGACCTGGCCCCACGGCTCCCGGCGCCACTGGGCCACGTGCCACTGCAAGCGCCCGCAAGGTCCCAGCTCTGGGAGGAAGCTGCACAGCAGTGGGCACAGGGGCGAGGCAGGGCAGACGCACTCACCGCTCTGCTACGAGGGAGCCCTCTCTGCCCTCCATCACGCACCCGCACCCGCCCCCTGCCACCTCCGCTGCTGCAGCCTGTGCCCCCGACGGCCCCGCCCCCGGAGAACAGGCCACGCCCCCTGCCACGCAGAGGCTGCAGCCACGGCGCCACCTGGTGGTTACTACTCAAAGGAACAACCGCCCCGCAACCAGCATCCCCACCCCGGCCTGGCACCAACACCCCCGCTTACCGCCACCTCTACCCCAGCCTGCTACTGACAGCCCCGCCACCGCCATCCCCACCTCCGCCTGGAACCGGCGGCCCCAGCAACAGCAGCAGGCAGAGGCCTGCACCCACCCGCTCCAGCCCCGGCCCTCTCCCACATCCCTTTTCCTTGCTTCACTCATTAAAAGACTTGGGTCTTCGCTTTGCAGTCCCTCTCTGCCTGTGGTCATTTGCGCAGTGGGGGCTTAACGCAGGGGTTGGCTGAGCTGGGCTGGGGATGGCCACCAAGAGCGTGGGAAGACAGGGCATTGCGCTGGGTGGCAGGCACCCATGGGAGAAACCACGCTCATTAGCATCAACGCCAGGAGGATGGAGGCCACTGTCACTGCCCCAGCACCACCACCACCGCTGGTGAGCTGGATCCTGCGCTGGGAAGGAGCCGCAGCCGCCCTGGAGGCCAGAGCTGAGCACAGAAAACAGCTCGCATCTGGCTGGGGCTCGCAGGCATCGCTGGCCGGGGCTCGCATGCTGACATCCGGGAGCTGGCGCTGCACCGGCTGCCCAACTTGCTCTACCCCCTCTGTGGCCTTTGTCTGGCACTGCCTGGGCCTCATCTGGCAACCCCCCCCCCCCCCACGCCCACAGCTGAGCCCTGAGTCCATGTCACAAAAACTTCGCAACCGGCCCGTGCCGACCGAGGCAGGAGGCTAGGTTGCAAAGTATAGAACTACAGGGCAAATATTTTTCCCTGCACATGCCATCTCCCAGCCCAACTGGAGCACCCTGAATGTGCCGTCACACAGGGCTCTGATAGCCTTCAATCCAACGACTGAAGGTACACGCCAACAGGAACAGCACCATCTTCTCCCACACCTCTCTCCATGCTCGGGAGGAGCTGTTTGCACACCCCGGCAGCCGGCCTTGCTGCCTGAAAATCCTTGTAGGGATGAGAAGTACCCAGTAGTTCAGCTCCCTTGCATTTTTGAAGACAAGGCTTTTGGCTAGAACACAGCCAAATACATTTTCAACCAGAACTAACCTACACGCCCTCCTCTTTCTCTCTCAGTTCTTTGCATTTCTTTAGCTCCTGGGGAGTACTGATCAAGGTTTTCCTGTTGAAAGAAACAAGAGAAGCAGTCACAAAAATGCCGAGAACCTGCCAGTCACATACACGGTGCCCACGCAGTAGCATTATCAAGGCCCCACACAGACACCACAGATTCAGTTAATGCACCAGTGAGGAGAGAGCAGGAACAGCGCTCTGGCACCCACCACTGGGAACAAGGAGGGCCCCAGGAAGGGGCGTGCATGATTGAGGAGAGCTGCTGTTCTTTTGCTTCCTGTTTTTCCTCCTCCTGTTCTTCCTCCCCCCAATCTTCCTTTTCCTCCTCCTCCTCCTCCCCCTTCCCTCTTTTCCAGTTTATTCTTCTCCTGTTCTTCCTCATCATCTTTTTTCTCATCCTCCTCCTCTTCTTCCTTTCCCTCCTCCTTATCCCCCACTAAATCTAGTTTAAAGCTCTCCGTATAAGTCTGGCCAGCCTGTAGCCTAAGTAGCATTTACATACAAGAAGTAATCTGGATTTTTTTTTTCCCCTCCCCTCAGCCCAGAGGATCCCACATTGTTGTCCTCAGATTCAAAGGCAGACAGAAATCCACAGAAAAGCGGTGGCCAAACAGTGAGCGCAGAGGCAGCGCAGCCAAAAGCATCTGAGCCCAAGGGGGGCAGGGAGTGTGCTGATGTGCAGACAGGTAGGATGCTGAAGGGGTTTTCAGTTCATCTAAACCCAAAAACTCATGGATCCAGCCGCACCTACTACACTCTATTCCTGATGCAGTTGGGAACACCACCTCGGGTTAAGGTTCTCGAATCCTTGCCATTAGAACACCCTTGAATTTGCTGCTTTTAACACTAACAAATTAGGCTAAGGAGGGTGACCTTTTTCCAGAGGGTCAGTGACCTTTCCTCAGGTTTCAGCGCACACTCTGGGAAACAAGCCAGGGCTGCTTTCTTTACTCTTGCCAGAGGCTCGTCAGACGTGGCCTGAGGTTTGTGAACATTCCCACAGCTCGGGCCCCGCTGAGCCTGCTGCACTGCTGCCCAGCCACACAGAGGCTTTTCTCCGCTGAGATACCATTTGACCTGGTCTGGTGGGGAAGTTTTGGTCTCGTGCCCTTCCCACTGACGAGTGTAGATCATCTGGTGTACTGAAGAGCCCTTATTTTATGATTCTCTGATTTTCTAAGGAAGGTTTCTTAGCTCTGCTGTAGGAGACGGGTACAATTCCCATCAAGTAGACACGTTTCAGGTGTGCTGTTTCCTCAAGGGCTTTTCTGGCAGGGGTAGGAAGAGAACATGCTTGTCCTGACCCAGTCGATTGTGTTTTCCCTTTTCTGCCTTTTCCTCTCAGGAAGATCAGGTGATGAAGAGATAAACATGTTTTCAACATAGACGGTTAGCAGATGGGCTGTCAGTGTCCTTCTATTGCATTTGCCTTGCCACTACTCAACTACAGACTCAACCAAGAACCGTTTGTTCTTCTTCACGGTGGTCTGACTTCTTCTGTGCCACAAGGTGTTTTAGGAATCCTTCTCAAGGAGGGCTCAGGGGCTGCAGAGCACACGGCATCAGAGAGCTGACGGAGATCTAGTTTGCCCTACTGAGTCATGAGGTGTAGATGTGACTTTTAAAGCTCAGCTGACCCCAATGCACCTCATTCCTCATGCTTTTGCTTTCCAGAGCTGCACTCAGAAGAGCCTGCTGACCATGGAATAGAGGTGGCTGTGGCATGCCAGACAGATGTGCCTCCTGAAAGACCCCTGCTTTGCTCGCCACCATGGCAGAGCCAGAAGCAGCCATGGCCAGCAAGCAGGAAGAGAGGTATGAGGCAAAGCCAGGCTCACAAACCCTGTTGCAAGGCCTCTCATAAGCAAAATCAGTTTTTTGACCTAATGGTCCCTTCTCTCTCTCACGCTCGCCAGAGCATACCTCCAAAATTCAAAACGTACAGCATCTGTTCAGGACGGAATGAGCCAGGATGGAAAGCTCAATTTTCCCTTGAAACGCCCCACCAACACTGGGGATCTGTGCTATCCTAACCACCTGACGGTCCCAGCACTCTCTCTGACTCTAGCCAGACTCCAGCTCCAAAATGGAAAATATACAGCATCTGCTCCCACACAGAACGTGCTGGGACAGAAAGCTGTTGCTGGTCTGCACCTTCCCTAAAGCTGGGGTGGTTTTTTAAAACCTCCTGTCTTGTGACCCATTTGACAAAACAGTCCCACGCCTTGCAAAGAGATGCAGCAAAGACTCTTTCTCATGCGAGTGCTTTGGCCAGAATCCCCTCCAAGCCACAAAGCAGTGTTTTCCACTGAACTGCATCAGGATTAGCCTGGGTTGGTCAGTTGTGCTGCGCCGTGACTCAGCTGGCGGCACAGCTGCTCCTCACACCCTGCCCCTCAGTCCCCGGGGCAGCATGCTGCCGCGGTGCTCCCACACAGGGCAGCTCCCAAGAGAAGCCCCACGGTGCAGGCCAGCCTGGGTGCAGCCCCTCAGCACCTGCCTGCACCAGGAAACACGGAACCGGCATTTGAGCGAGCTGCTCCTGGCCGTGCTGGCCACCCCAGTGCTGTGGAGAGCCGGCCGTGACGTGACGCCCGGGACAGGGCCACGAGGTGAGGGGCCTCCACTGCACAGGCCCCGGCCGGAGGGGGGGCAGGAAGGGGCAGGCTCAGTGTCCCTCTCCTCCAGGAGCCGGCCCTCCCGAGGTGAAATGTGGGGGTGGGGTGGGGAGGCCAGGCTGTGAGGTCATAGAGCCCTGCTGTGCCGTGCTGTGCCATGATATACAGTGCTGTGCCGTGGGCACACCCCAGCAGTGCTAGCAGTGCCAGCAGCGGCGGCAGCAGCAGCAGCGGCGGCATTGGCAGCAGCGGCATTGGCAGCAGCAGCAACAGCAGCAGCAGCAGTATGGTTCAGGCGCGGGGGGCCGTGGCCCCCGCCTGCCTCCTTATCCTCCTCCTGGTGGCCCTGCAAGCCCAGGGCGTCGGGGCTGCTCCGTGGCGAGCGCGGGAATTAGGTAGGCAGGCAGGTGAGGGCCAGCACCCAGCCCTGGCAGCATAGCGCGGCACCCACTGCCCCTTGGTTGGGCTGACAGCGGGGCTGGGGTCGTGGTGGGGCAGGGCTGGGAGAGCAGCGGGGCCGGGCTGGGCTGGGTGACCCATGGCCAGCTCCACAGGTAAGAGGAGGCAGACGCCCTGTGGGGAGACGCAGGGGTCGCGGCTGCTGCGGGGGCATTTTCCAGGTGAAGGCTGGAGCCCGGAGCGGTGAGAAACCATCCCTAGAGCTGGCCCTGTGCCACCCTGCCCCGGGGCAGCCTTTCCCCCAGCCTGTGTGCCAGGGCCCGAGCAGCACCACAGGGGCCAGGCAATAGCCCGCGGGAGTGCTTCTCAAACCCCTGGGCTTGTCACAGCTGTGCCCAGGGCCGTGGCTCTGCTGCTCCCTGGCTGGGTCCCAGCTTTCATCCTCAGAGACGTCTGTCCTCAGGAGATGTCTGCTGAGGAAAACAGCAGCATTCCAGCTCTAGCCCGGCAGCATTCTTCTTGGGCAAACCCAGGTCCCCATGGGACACCCAGCCCCAGCCCACAGCCCCAGGGAACAGATGGGACAGCGCTGGTGCAGCCTCTCCCTGGCCAGCGGGCTCTTCTCCATGAGACATGTGAACAATCATTTTTTTCCACCAGTGCTTTCATGTGGGCTTCTGTTGTGCACAGATGAGATCTCCCAGTAAGGGGCTGTATGTTTGTCCATCCGGCCCTTGAGGGGTGTTACACATGGCCTGGAAACACTCGCATGAGTGAGCACTTAGCTTTTAATATTCTGTTCATATGAAATTTAACTTAATATTTTCTTGGTGGATGCTCAAACATGCAGAAGAGCAGAGAGGGAATGGGTCAGGCTCAGTGATGCGCCCCAGGGAGCTCTGCCTTGCAAAGTGTTCTAGCGTTCTTTCCCAGCCTTTCCAGTGCCTGCTGCAAAGCCAGCGGGCTTGTTGGGGTTGAGTTTAGAGCTGGTGTGAGCTCCAGGGAGTCCTTTCTCCCAACAGCCCCGTGCACGGTTTGTTTCAGACCGGCATGGTCCAGGCACCTGGTAACTGTCTGCACAATGCTCCTGAGAGGAAGGGAGAGATGAGCGACATGGAGCAATCCTGCGTTTCAACTGCATTCACTGCTGTTCAGATCTGAAGAAGTACATTTAAAGATTTCACGAGAGCTTCTCTGTTTGGTTTGTTTACAGACATGGCTGGAGGTAATGGACATCCAGCTTCCCGGCTGGGTTCCAGGGCTGATGCACAGGGAGATCTCATGGGTACGTCACAGCTTTTTACTTCCTTTGAGAGGTGCCAGCTCAAAGCCCCAAACGTGAGTGAGGCATCTCTTGCAGCAGGTGTGAGAATATAGACCTGCATTGTGTGTGCCCTGTTGCTACGTGATCCCTTTATATGTTGTGCTATTCAGTTATGACAGTATCACAGTGTATGATGGAAGCTTCTCGTGGGTGTTTGGTTGTAGATATGGGTAGAGGGAGAGCTCTTCCAGCTCCTCGGCTGGATCCTGCACTGGACCTCACCTGGCATCCCAGGGGTGAGTAGTCAGTCTTGACTGACTTCACAGACTAACCACTCCTTTTCAGTATTTTAGTCGTGAGAAATTTAACTTTACGCTTTCCATTAAGGTCCTCAAAGAGCAAAGTATAAAGCTGAAACAGGAAAGCGTTCCCAGCAATCATCAGAAGACCTAAAGGAAATCCTGAAGGAATTGGACAAAGCAGCACGTGGTAGGTATCTATCACTCTGAACCAGAAGATGTGGGCAGCTGAGGTTTTAGACGTATGTATGGACAAGCAGGATGCGCAGGCAGCTTGGGGTCGCTGAGACTGGCAGACTTTGCCTGGGCTGCAGGCATGCCCTGGCCAGGATTGGAGCAGCCCCAGCTTCACAGCCTGGTCCAGCCTCGTTGTTCCCCTCGAGGTCTGAGGTCTGTTGGTGACACCTCAGGGTCAGGGACAGGTGGAAGCTGGACACCCAGCTTGAGGCCGCACACCTAACTTGAAGGCAGCTAAAGCGAAGGGCTGTTCATTCAGTCTTGGGTGGGTTAGCTGTCTGTTTCTGGTTGTGTTTCAGATAACTTGGTTGTGGTTTTCCTTTTGTTTTGGGGGACTGTGGGCTCTTCACTGCCGCTTGTGAAAGTGCCCAGAATATGGTTGCAAGAGCTTGCAGTTCAGTCCACCACACGTGCCTGTCACCCTGACCATGTGATGGAGTTGGCATGATGGCAAGTGCTGCTCAGAAGGGCTCTTTCCCCAGCTGAACTGGCTACAGCGTCTTCCCGTCCTCTCTGAAGGAAGCAATTTACCATCCTTTTGCAGTTTGCCAAAAATGCACTAAGTGGAATGCAAACAAGACGATCACATGCAATCCCCTAGTCTCTCAGCAGGTCAGGATTTGCTGTCTACTGGTAAACTGGAAAGTGCCTAGCGCTTAATTTTTTCTCCATGAATGACTCGTCGTTTGAACCAGCGACTAGGTGCACCGCCAAATGCCCAGGCTTTCTTTCTAAGCGTTATTAATGTATTTGGAGAAGTATTGCCTCCTGAAGATACTCTGTTCCTGACAAGGAACGGTTGCATCTAATGAAACTGACCCACTTTCTTTCTAAAGAGCTGGACCGTGAGACTGTGGAGGAGGAGGCGCTTCAGGAAGGAGGCAGCCAGGCAGTGCCAGTCTCTGATGAAAAAAAGGGGGCAATTCAATCAACAGGCGTGCCAGGTAATTGCTGTCCTTCGGTCAGCCAGCGTCATAAATCAAAATCACCGTGTGCCTGCAGGCTCGTGCCCTGGTGCCCGCTACTGCACACCGTGTCAGCAGCCAAACTATTAGTCCAGAGCGAGTGTTCTGAAAGAAGCCGGGAGTGGCTCTCTGTGGATGACTGTCCTCTCTGGGGTGCGGAGGTTATTGCCATCAGGGTGCCAGAGAGAGACACTCGTAACCCTCTGTGGATGCAGCGAGATGCTCACCGCTCACCACACCCAGTTCACAGGAGTTTCAGAACTTTGCCATTTTGGGAACGAGACCACCTGAACCATGCTCAGCACATGATGGGAAATAGGACTCTTAATCGAAGGTGCCTCCCGCAATACCTGCATCCCAGAGCTTGCCGTGAGTCGTTGTAGGCACCACAGAGCCGGGGAGGCTTCCTCCTGTGAGCTGAGGTCCAAAGGGATGCGCTGACAGATCGGGCACGGCCTTAGAGGGGAACCTGCACCATCCTCCGGCATCCTCTGTGCCTGAGCCACGCTGAGGCTTTACCTTTCTCTGATTCTTGGCAGCGCTCTCCAACCCCGGGGAAGCCCACCACACCGGCATCTATGAATTTTTTCGAACGAATACAGGTACTGAGCAGTCTGGCAGGGGGCCATAAGTGGGAGCAAGTCCTGGAAACTGGGGGCATGCAGGCGGTGCCCATACTGGAGAAAAGGCAGAGGGAGAGCGCGGTTCAGGTGTCTTCCCCAGAGGGCCTGACTCCATTCCCTCAGGGGGTGGGTGCTGGGCTGGGGAGGGAGACCTGGGGGTGGCACTCCCTGACGCAGGGATGGTTTTGGTCTGTCTGTCTCAAAGGGGCAATTGGTCAAACAGCCGCGCTCCCCCGCGGGCTCTCCATCTGGCCTCATGAGTTCTGTTCAGTGGGACAACTTGTCCCAAAGGGTCAGAGAGAGCCTCCAGGCAGCAGCACTAGCGCGCCTCGGAGAGCGAAGGTGGGTGAGCGCAAAAGAAATTGTGTGCAAATGTGAAGGCTCACCAAGAAGGGGTAGCAAAGCCATGACACTGGGAAAACTGGATTATGCCACCCCAGAGCGTAAGCAAAGCTGAGAGGAGAAAGAGAGGCTCCAGAGTGCATTGATTTGCAATGGCTTTGGGAGTTTCCTTTGCTTCTACTGAAACCAAGGAAACGTTGCAGCCCCAGGATGTCCACTGCTTCAGGGATCCTAAGAAAGTGAGAAAGAACATTTCCTGGCAACATCGGGCCTCCTGTGAGATTACCGGGGGTGTGCAGGACACACTAACGTACAGAATGGTTCCTCCAGGTGTGGATGGCAAGAGAAATGCAAATGCTATGGATCCCAATGATTTCCAGAAGTACTGCATAGAAGGCGCCGCAGCAATCCTGGGCTCCATGCTGCTTGGGATGGTATTGTGTTGTGGCATCTATGTGTGGAGGAAGAGGAGACAGTGAGTTGTTGGGGGGAGAGGGGGGCTGCCAAACTTCTGTATTAGATGGCTGCTATTAGCCATGAAGCATTTGGAGGTAGGGTATTCTGGAGTGCTGCGTTAGTTACTGGCCAAACTCTACTGAGACTGCTGGTGTAAGATACTTGAACTGGCCTCTCAATACACACGCACTCTTTTCAGAAACCCCTTCTTACTGTTGCAAGTGTTAGTTAAAAGTGACCCTGCCTCAACAAGAGCAGGCCAGCGACAGACGTAGGCAGAGCAAGGTCAGGAAGAACAACAACAAGGGATGACATTGCCATAGAAAGTGAGAAGCGCAACAGTGATGTCTCCCTACCAGTGAACCTACCAGCAGCAATCCCCCTGTTAGGCGATGCCATAAATTCCAGATGTTTGCCTCGGCCAAGGTGTCCCAGCAGCTCAGACCATGGTCAAAAGTCTTCCCAGCTACTGGCCTTGCTTTGGAGAAAGAGAGGAGTCAGGCTGTCCCAGCTGCACCCCAGCACTGCCAGCGTGCGTGTTCTCAGCACAGGCAGGGGTTTTTGTCTGTGCAGGCATCTGTATCTCTTTGGATACGTATTCCAAAGAGAGGATGGAGAGCATCTCACTGGGCCGAGGCTGTCCCCTCATCTGGTCAGGGAAGCCGAGTGCTGCTCTCTGCCGGGCACGCTGAGAAAGGAGCTGTGCCCAGCTTTGGTCTGTTGGGGTCAGGTCTCCTTCCGGCACGTGCAGTGCAGGCAGGTCAGGATGGTCAGGGCTGAGAGGAGACGAGCCATGGGCAGGCGAGCAGAGCCCAGGCCGAGGGGTGCAGGGCGCCCCGTTTTCTGCACAGAGCTCTCTGTGCCCACAACTCCCACATGCAGCCAAGTGCCCGCACCCCACAGCATGCTCAGCGCTGCCCCACACCCTCGCGCCCGCCCAGCACCACAGCAGGGCCTCAGCAGCCTCCTGTCTCCGCAGGCGCCTCGCTGCAGCTTCGTGAGCCCGGCCCAACACCAGCAGCTACCCCTCACACCTGGACAGCCGGACCACCCCCCTCAGCAACCCTGAGAGCCAGACCCGACACCAGCAGCCATCGCCTGTGCCTGGAGAAGCGGCCCGCCAGCCACGGAGCATCGGGGGGGGGCGACCGGCCCCCACCAGCCCAGACACCCACCCGGTCTGCCCGCCTCCACCCCGGCCTCCGTAGCTGTCCAACTCAGCCAACCGGCTGTTGCAGGACCAGCCCAGCACCCTCCAGCCCCCGGAGGAACTCAAACCAACCCCTGCCCCCCCAAGCCCATTGCCCCAGCCCTCCTGCAAGGGCCTGAGGCGGCCCAACGGGGTACGGGTTTGGGGTGCGATGACAGACTCCCAGGCAACAGCTTCAGGGGTTGACCATTTATTTCTGAGCAATGGCATGACAATAAATACAGACCCGTAGCACAATTGTCTGGGTTGTATCGGCAGCAAACCCAGGAGTTCACCAGTTCTGGGCCAAACGGCATCTTGGGGCACGCAGGGACGTGGATGCCCACGGTGTCAGCAGTCACGGAGCTGGGCATGGGACCCGCCGACGGCCAGGGCGTGGGACCAGCCTGCTAAATTTTGAGCCACAGAGGCACTGGTGGGGCTCCTTAACAATTCATCACCCCCACCTCTGCTCCCTGTGCCAGCTCTGTCCCAGGGTGCACAGGACAGGGATATCATGGAGGGCAATACCAGCCCCAGCCCCTGCACTGTGTGCACACCAAATATACCACATAAGGCAAAGCCACAAATTAAACACACAAAGCTGCTGTCAGGCTATAATGGTGACATCGTCTGTTCTGGTTTTGGCTGGGCTGGAGTTAATTTTCTTCCTAGCAGCCCATATGTTGCCGAGTTTTGGATTTGTGACCAAACCAGCGTTGGCAGCACACCCAGGTTTTAGCTATTGCTCAACATTGCTTGCGTGGCACCAAGGCACGAGCAAGCTGCGGTTGTGCTGGTGGATGAAAAACTGGATGGGAGCTGCCAGCGTGCGCTGCAGCTCAGAAAGCCAACTGTACCCTGGGCTGCATTCAAAGAAGCGTGGCCAGCACGTTGAGGGAAGCGATTCTCCCCCTCTACTCCATTCTCCTGAGATCCCACCTGGAGCACTGCATCCAGCTCCGGGGTCCCCAGTGCAAGACACGGACCTGTTAGAGCGGGTCCAGAGGAGAATCCCAGGGCTGGAACACCTCTCCTGTGCAGAAACGCTGAGAGAGTTGGGGGTGTTCAGCCTGGAGAGCAGAAGGCTCCAGAAAGACCTTGCTGTGGCCTTGCGGTATATAAAGGGGGCTTACAAGAAAGGCGCAGAAAGACTTTTTACCAGTGACAGGAGAAGGGGCAAGGGTTTTAAACTGAAAGAGGGTAGGTTTAAATTGCACATAAGGAATAAACATTTTACGCTGAGAGCGGTGACACACTGGCACAGGTTCCCAGAGAACTTGTGGATGCCCCATCACTGGAAGTGTTCAAGGCCAGGTTGGGGGGGGCTTTGAGCAACCTGATCTAGTGGAGGCTGTCACTGCCCACAGCAGGGTGTTGGACTAGGTGATCTTTCAAGTTCCTTTCCAACCCAAACCATTCTATGCTTCTATCATTTTTGCTCCCTACTGGGGGAGGACAAATGGGGGAGACACTGCAGGAGATGCCTGGGAGGAGTCCCAGGAAGGTACTGGGCATTGACCTGCCTCCAACATACACAAAACTGCTCAGGTAGCTTCCTTGGAGGAGTTCGGGGCTGATGAGTTTTTTTCCCTCTTGCGGCAAACACAAGACAATAGGTTTATGTTCCCTGAGTTCCTCTGCGGACGTGGACTGCTGTCAGGACACCCTCCATGGGACAGCCAGCAGCTCTATGCGAGCACTACCCCTCAGCTCGGCCCTGGCCCCCCATTCAGTGAGGTCCCCAGCCCCATGCTCTCCCAGCACCATGTCACACAGCACTACTACTCTTAAGCAAGGAAAACCCCAACGCTTCTTTCCCATCTTATTTCCCCATAGCATTCAATTTTGAGTTCTCAAACAATTTCACATGTCGACAACAGTGAAGTCAGAACATTTCTGAACACTCCGTTTGTATCATGCAACAGATGTACTTCCTAATCATTTGCCAATCTAAGAGACCTTTTACTGAAGCTGATTTAAAAGAGCCAAAAAGCCCACACAGAGATGCGCTCTGAGGGCCGCACAGTGATGAACTCCAATAACAGCCAGGGAATGGAGCCCTCCAGAAGATCTAAATGTGAAGAGCTCCTCCAGGGCCACAGGGCATCGCAGCATTCCAGAAAATAGCAAAACTGCAAAGGGCGCCAAAAACAAAACAGTGAAGCGCTCCAAGCAGCCCCAGGGTGCAGAGCTCCCAAACAGACCCAGGGTAGAGTATTCCCCAAAACCCCAAGCGATGGAGGCCGCTGAAAAAGCCCTGGCATGGAGCACTCTTAAAAAGCACCAAAGTGCTCCAAAATACCCAAACAGTGAAGGGTTGCCAAAAAAGTCCCGGGGCTGGCGAGCTCCAAAATATCCAAACCATGAAGTGCTCAAGAAAAAACCAAACCCCAAACCCCAAAACACCAAACCTCAGGACAGAGAGCTCAAAAACACCCAGGAGACGGAGGGCTCCAATAAAGGTCTGGGGTGGAGATCTGCCAAAAAAACCCCAAACAGACAAATGGTGACAACTCCAAAAAAACAACATGGTAAACAGCTCCCAAAGAAACCAAACAGGAAAAAGAAACACCAAAAATATCGGGGGTTGTAGTATTCCATACAAAAACTGTAAAGGCCTCCAAAACACCAATATGGTGAAGAGCTCCAACAAAGCCTCAGGCTGGAGACTTCCCTAAAAAAGCCAAGGATCGAGGGTTGACAAAAAGCTCCGGGGTGCAGAGCTCCCAAAAAGCCCTGCGATACAGAGCTTAAAAACACCCAGGAGATGGAGAGCTTCAAGAAAATACCCAGGGTGGCGAGCAGCCAAAAATCCAAACAGTGACAACTCCCAAAAAGCAACACGGAGAACGGCACAAAACACCAAAGAGGAATGCACTCCTCCAGGGCAGCACAGCGGCAACACGCTCCTCCGGGGTCACAGTACACAGTTCCCAAAAAACCAAACGGTGATACATTTCTCCAGGGCAGTGCTGCGATCCTTTTTCAAAAAAGCCAAGTGCTGTAGGATTCCATACTACAGTAAAACCATAAAGGGCTTACAAAAAACCAAGAGTGAAGCACTCCTCCAGGGCCGAGTGGCGATGCATTACAAAAGCACCGGGTGTTGTAGTGTTCCATAAAAAAGACACACTGTAAAGGCGCCAAAAAACCAGAATGCTGACGAGCTCCATAAAAAGTTCCAGTATGGAGACCTCCGGGACAGCGGCAGGCGGAGACCTCAAACACACACAGGAGATGGAGGGCTCCTACAAAGACCCAGACTGGAGACCTGCCAAAAAAACCCAAATGCAGATGACTGCAAAAGAACAACACAGTGAACGGCACAAAAACCCAAGTGGTGATGCGGTAGTCTAAGAAGCTAGTGAAGCTATCAAAGACTGCTATAGACTTCCAGAAAATACAAAATCAATAAAGTGCAACAACAAAGCCCAGGGCCAGGCCGCGCCTCGAGGGGGGCTCCCAAAAGAGCCCCGGGCCAGGCCGCGCCTCGGGGAAGATTGAGGACTCCAAAAAAAAAATCCCTGGTTGTTAAGCTTAAAAAAAAAATAAAATAAAACAAAAAAAGCGAAAAATCAGGGATGATTAAAAAAAAAAAGTCTCCCAAAAACCAGAACAGTGATGTACTCTTCCAGGGCCATTCGTTGAAGCATTCCTCCACTGCAATGCTCCGTCTTCCTGGGCTGCGAGGTGATATACTCCTCCAGGATGCTGTTGTAAATAATTAAAAAAAATGCTGGGTGTTGTCCTGTTCCATAAAACACTAAAACAATACAGGATGCCCAAAAACCAAAATGGTGAAACTCTCCCAAGTAACAGAGCAGCGCTCCCAAACAGTCCCCATGTATAGTGTTCCCCAAAACCCCTGCGTTGGCCAGCTCCAAAACACTCAAGTGATGGAGGCCTCTGAAAAAGCCCTGGCATGGAGCACTCTTAAAATCACCAAGGCAAAGCACTCCAAAATATCTTGGTGGTGAAGAGCTCAAAAAAACCACCCCAGACTGGAGTGCTTTTAAAAAGCCCCAGGACAGAGAGCTGAAGAACACCCAGGAGATGGAGGGCACAAAAAACCAAGGGTGGAGGGCTCCTCTAGGGCTGCATTGTGTAGCACTCCAAAAAATGCTGGGTGGTGACACACTCCAATAAGAATGGGGCATTTTAGCCATCCAAAAAAAAAGCCAATGAAAAACCTCCAGAAAAGCCAAGCAATGAAGTGCTCTAAAACAGCTGGGCAGTGAAGTGGTCCTCCAGGGCCAGACGGTGATGCACTTCAAAACTAGTGTGCGCGATCCTAGAAAACAGCAGTGGAATAGCTATTTTTATTCCCGTTCGGAGATTAGTAGCCAACAACTGTACAACATTCGCGTCTATCTCCTAGAGACAGGAATTCCTAGCAAGTCCTGTAAAAGTCCTTGAATGCATCCCAATTCATCGTCTCCTAGGGGTTCCTGGGAAATTCCTCATCTCTCCCTTATTTTCCTGTGCCCAAGAACCACACTGCACACTCCCACAACGGAAACGCTGCCTGCGCTTAGCCGGACTACACCTGATGGGTACACAAATGCCACACCTCTTCCCAGAGCCCTGCTATTGCACGGGGATTAGTCAACTCTGCGCCAACCGCTCTTCATGCTTCCCAGAGAGCTTTCATCCTCCACAGGTGGCCCTTGCGCAGGGGCACAACCCACTCCTCTGCCTTTGAGGAAACCTGCCACTCACAGAAGGCCCTTTCTGGCCAAGATACAAGGTGGCCCCCAAAACATTCCCCTTAGCCCCTTCAAATGACCACCTGCAGAGCTCCCATTTCACCCGGGAGCCACTTCTCCGCTCCTCTGGTCATTCTCACCTCGCCCTTGCTGTTCGCCTGCTACCCAAGAGACACACAAGCAGCACAAAGCCCACATCTGCGTCAATGCACAAGACTCAGCTGAGCTCCCCAGGCTCAAGCTACAAGACACTCAGGCACCAGAGACTAGGTGGACGGACAAAAGGATTTGCACCGTGTCCCTGCTTTCCATCTATAGGCTGAAGAGAACTTGACGGTATGTTTACTGCCTACACTTGGAAGAGTCTGGCTGAGCTTGTAGCATCTGTGAACAGGGCATAAACAAGAGAGTATGTAGTTTACATGGAAACAAAAAAGCCTCACCTTGCCTAGCTGAGTCTTGCTTCATTTCAATTTACACTATCTGTAGGTTGTTATATTAGCTGTTCTACATACAGAACAAGGCCTGCATTGCTTGAGTGAGGCAATTGCTGTTCGGATATAAAGCACGCGCAGCTAGCACACCGTCTAGATATCTTTATATGCACAGAATATATACAGAAAACATGCAACAAGCATAAACAGAATATCTACGGATAGACAGAGACACATGTCAACAGAAGTCTTTGGAGTATATAGATACACACCCCCCCCACGCACGGTCTATACAGAACATCCACAGACACCATATACTCCATCGCCAGGAAGAGAAGCCTCAGCCGATCTCGTCTCCCTGAGGCTTTATTCCTCTCCCTATTCAGAAGCTACATTATCTACACATAGAAAAGTATACAGGAAGCACCACCACAGTCTTACCTCCATAGATGCACTCTCTACACAGAGCACAGACATAGAACATACCAAACAGACACACAATTTGTCAATTCCTACCCAAAAGAGGCAGCCAGGTGAGGGGAAGCTACGCTTTATCTTGACTATGGATGTCGAAGTCTTTATGTTGAATAGATATTGTCTCTACATGGAAGATAGACACTTTCAAGGCCATGGGAGGAAGGGCATTTCTCTCTGCGCGTGGAATGTATGCTGCCCTGACTTGGAACACGTGCACATGAATACATGAATACGCATACTTTACATGCAGACATACACAGAGAGAGAGGGAGGCAAGGCATGGGGGTTTTCTTCCTGTCTGTAAAGAGCTCATATACTGCCAGTATACAGAATATGTACTATCTGTATGTACAGTAGATACAAAGAGATGAAGCAGAAGATAGCCTCTTTCCACGGAAGCCTACAGAAGGCCCTTACAGGCATGCTGTTCTGTCTGTACACACAAGAGATCCTGAAGAGAGGATTCGGTTTCTCTCTGTAAAATACATTTGATAGGAGAGGAAGGCTTTTCAGTCTTTTCTTTAGAATACAGCCTATGCAGAATATACGCAGGCACGGTGATGAGAGGCTTTTCTGTCTGCGTAGAGACTATACGGGCTAAATGTAAGACACGTACATTGAAAAGCAGTGCCTCACCTACCTCAACATCTAGTATCTACCACCTGTGTACACATGACACAGCAACAAGGGGAGGCTTTTCTGTCCCTCTGCAGACTACATACTGTCTTCCTCAAGACTACACACGGACAGGCCAAGCCAGGCGTGCTTTCTCAGTATTCAGCATATATCAGGATATGCTCTGCCTATCAAAAAAGGGACAGTGAGGCTTTTCTCTCTGGATACAGACTATATCTCGTCTGTAGATAGACTGTACGCAGGCAAAGCATGTCCCTTCCCTCTAGTCATAGACTAGATACCGCCAAGGCAGAGCTTTTTGGTCTGCTTATACAGTGTACACTGGCTGTACAGAGAACAGAAACCACCACCACACAGACTAGAAAATGGCTGTATGGAGAATACACGTGGAGAGCACTGCACACTACTTTCCTGTCAGGACGCAGAACGTATTCTGGTTACACAGCAGAGATGGGCCACGTGAGACACCCACCCACACGTGAAATCTGGGGACGCTAGGGAATGAAGGGGAGGGTCTCTCTGTACATCAGGCACACTCTGCCTACAGAAGCACACAAACGGGGGAGGTGAGGCTTTACAGGTAGTAAGTACGGGGCTCTTCTGCCTGTATGTGGAATATAGGCTGTCTATAGAGCAGAGAGATGTTGCTGTACTTAGAACATCTACTGCTCACCTGTACAACAGGCCCAGATAGGCTAACCCAGTGAGGAATGCCTGCAACCACGTACACCAGCACAGGCCTCTCAGACTCTGCAGGCAGGGCGGGGGGGGCAGCAGACTTCAAGCAACATCATCTCACACCCCACGTGTGAAAGCAGAATGACTGGGCACCCGTCTCTACCCTCTGCTGGACTCCTTGTCCACAGACAAGGAAAAAAAATGATCAAGGATGCAAAGGTCAAGGGCATGCTCGGCTGCAGCCACCATTCGGTTGTAGAATTTAAAAACCTGAGAGAAGTGAGCAAACCAGCAGAATCACAACACTAGACTTGAGCATAGCAGACTGCCGCTTCCTGAAGAGCTTTGGATGAGGGGCAACAGACAATTTGCAGATTCTGACTCAAAACAAAGAAAGTCACTCACCAAGAGGGTGCCCAAGCACTGGAACAAGTTGCCCAGGAATGACACCGAATCTCCATCCTTGGAGACAGCCTAAACGTGACCGGACACAGCCCAGAGCAACATGATCTGACTGGACCTGCTCTGAGCAGGAAATCAGACTAGATGGCATCGGGAGGACCCACCCGACCTACCCCACTCTACGAATCCCCACAGATTTCTCATTTCACTCCAGTACTCTCCTGTTTCATCACTGGCCACTGCTCATGTTGAGAGCTCTACGAAAGTGTTTGCGGAGCACAACACTTGTTCTTAGGACATCAAGAGAGTTGCTTGAGGCAGCAACCCTTGTAAGGCCCTGATAACAAGTGAATGTCACAAACACCCATCTTGACGTGGACAGGGATGGGCTGACAATGAGGAGGGAGTGTTGACCAAGAACGGAGCCTGCGGAGGCAAGATAACGTCTTCTGAGACCACTCCTCTATTTCTGAAACAAAGACCATCTGTGCCCTGTGCGCCATGTGCCTGTGACAGATCACCACTCACTTGGTCAGCCCTGGGGTGGGGGCAGTGAGACCCCCAGGACCCCCACAACCCACCAACTCATTTCTAGAACATTTCTGAACATTCCCGAGCACATACTGCGCCTGCTCAGTGTTGACAGACCCCCACCTACGGGGCGGGCACATTGGGTTATAAAAAGGGAAAACACAAGTTTTCGGCGCGCGCCCACCACCGGAAGACTACAACTATGAGCAGAGAACATCACTGGATCCAAGGGTGGTGATATCTTTTCTCTCTCTTTTCTTTCTTTCTTTTCCTCTCTATCACTCTCTTTGTCTCTAACTTCATTTTCAGCACATTAGGGTAATATCGTCACACGTTTTGCTAAATCCTTACCTTTCATAGTTCTGCTAAGTTTTGAGCCTTGTTATGACTTTTGCCAAGCCTCTTATCTTTTGTAGTTCCACTGAGTTTTAAGTAAATTTGTGATTGGTTTGAACCTCTAAAGTAATTGTCGTTACTTCTGATTACCGCGCAGAGAATTAAACAGTTAACCTCACCCTAACCCCGAGTGGGATGGGACAACCCTTACCTTCCATCACTTCTACAGAGCTGAAGCATGGCAAGCCTATTCAGACAGGTAACACAAATGAAGGCAGAGTTTAAAGGCTATGTCTTCCCATCAGAAGCCATCTCAGACCAGATGGGGGCAAGTAAAACAGTTCCTGAAAGCACAGGGCTGACAGGCACATGAGAAGACACACGACAGCTCCTCTCGGGGGAAAGTGGGCCATGTGCAGCTCAAGGTCCTCCCCCCGCCTTTCTCTCCCCCAGGGGGAAGAAGGAACCGCAACCAGCTAAACTTGCTGTCACCCTCATTGAGGGCACTCAATGAACTGGTCAGACTGTTGGGTAGTATCTGATACAGAGACACCCCCCTTCTGGGCTAAAAAGAAAAGTCTTTTTTTTATATATATATATATATATATATGTTATTGAAATCTATATACTGACATCAATATTTACAGACTTCTAAAATACCAGTACTTTTATAGAAATATCATTCATAAAAATATTCCCATTTAAATATAAATGTGGGCAGGACTACAACTCAAGCGGAGCGTGCCACATACAGCAAAGGCAAAGCATGTTTAGCCAGGGCAGCTATCTCAGGGCGACTCGGGTGCAATTTTGCTCTGCAAGGGTCCACAACAACTGCAAACCTTGCTCCTGGCCTCCCCACCGGGAACAAATGGTCACTTTTCCCAAATGCAAGATGCTACCACAAGCACCAGATATGATACTGTCTTTACCAAGCAGAAAGGGGAATCCCTCCACCCTACCAAGTGAATTCACCTTGGGAAGGCAGAGAGGAAGGAACCAAGGAGATTGCCTTTCAGGAAGGCAATAAGCCTCGGACAGAACAGGCTGATCTAAGAGCAGAGATGAGTTTTTATGAAATGAGTCAAGTGGAAAGTATTTTGGCCTTGGTGACATCCCACTTTCTAGCAAGAAGTAATGCATTTCAAAGCAAAGGCTATTCTAGAATCGTCTGAGCTGCTGCTGCCGCTAAATCTCCCCATTTCCTGTGGCTGGGTGCAAACAGACCTGTCAGACAGACAGACAGACAGCAGGTGTCAGGTACCGGTACTTGGAGGGTATGCAGACAGGAAAAGCTCGGAAAAGGGAGAACAGGCTACACTTGGCTTTCAGTCGGTTCAAAGCATCCCGCACCATCACTGAGCGTGAGCACGAGCTACCGCTACGCTAGCTTGTGAAATCTGGACTTGGTGTCAGCTAAGAGAGGCATTCGTTTCTACCAAGTTTTGCTTCCATTCAACTTTTCACCTTCAGAATACTCTTTCTTCACAACTTAGTTTCTTACCAGCCAGCTTGAAAGCCATCTAAGAGCAGGTCCCCGCTGCGTATCACAGAGAAGCCAACTTGGTGACCAGTCTGCTCTAGTCTCCTCATCTGTCTCAAGCTCATCAGAATATGCTGCAAGAAAGAAGCAGCATTACTACACTGCAATATAGATGAAAAATAAAGCAGAGAGACTCATTTCTGGGCTGCCAAACAGCAGAATGCAGCACATTCTGCAAACAGCTACATAGCAGGGAAAGCAACGTGCAAGCCAGCGCACTCTAGACTAGACCCCACAGGACTTTCACAAGCATGAGGGCAGGGGGCCTCTCTGAAAGCCAGTCCCCTCCTCCCCCTGGGAGCAGCAGGGATGGAAGAGCAACAGGCACCCTCACCAGGAGGTGGGAGGCAGGAGGCAGGGGCAGGAGGGCTGTAATAATCTTTGGTGAGGTGGAAACCGGCAGCACCTGAGGTCCCCAGCCTCCACCTCCAGTGCTCAGCCTCTGAACCGCTGGCACCTCAGCCTTCGTGCCTGTCGCAGCGCCGGGTCCTCACGGCAGGGCCGGGCACAGGCTCCGGACCTCTAGGCAGGCTGCCCGCCGCCTGCTCCCCGGAGGAAAGCGGCCTTCTCCCCTCGCCAATACCTCGGGATCAGGTGCCCGCTCCCCCGGCCGTCCTCCCCGAAAACGACCCCCCCCTCCTCCTCCTCCTCCGGGCAGCGCCGCTCCGGCCCGCTGGCAGCTCCACGCGCAGCGCCCCGCTGCCTTCAGCGCGCCCCAACCCCCCCACCTCGCGCCGGCCGTTCCCGCCCGAGCCTTCCCGAAGCCGCGCGAGCACCCGCTGCCGGAGGGAGGCAGCGCCCGCCTGGCGGCAGCAGGAGAGGGGAGAGAAAGCGGCGCCCAAACCAGAGCCGGCCCTGCACAGTCCATAGCCACAGCAGGTCATTCACCTAGGTAGCAACAATGTAGTGAGGTCATTCAGGAATGACAATTTACTGACAGCATAGCTCAGACTTGGGGTTTTTGTTGGGGTTTTTTTTTTGCTTCCTCCCTTACAACCGTTTCCCTGGTAATTAGCCTTAGATGATTTCTCAGAACACAGAGCACATTCTCTACAGACAACTTGCAACCCTTCTGGTAGCAGTTAGAATAAAGATGTTAAACACTAAACATGTCAAGTGCCATGGAGATGGTACCCTTCCTTTCTTGGCTGGTGGGGTTTAAATACGCTTGCATGGAAATTAATCCTGCTGTGCTTAAGAGTGCAGTCGTGCCAAAGAGCATGAAATAAAAGTTAATGGAGCCCTGTCTGGCTGTGCAACCTCGCACGGCTCACTATGACTGCCTCAGATGTGAACTTGCTGAGCCCAACCCTCTACAAGCTTTGCCCTCAAGAGAACTAAGCGAGCCAGGCAAGAAGAGAGGGGGAAAAAAACCCCTAGGAAATACAAACAGCACTTCAATTAACAATTGCCCTTCTCTCCCCCGTGCACGGAACATCCATTGTTCCCTGCTCCTTACTTAGCAAGAGGAGTTGAATTTGACACGCTAAATTTCACTTCCACGTGGAAGTTTTACACGTTTACAAGAGAAGCACTTTGCCATCCGTAGTCACGCTTGGCTGACGACCTGCCCTGAGCCGTACACACAGGATCCACCGTTCGGGTAAGGAAGGCATTCTTGTGAAAGGCACGGCTACAATAGAAAGCCTGGAAGAGTTAGATTGCAAGTAAGAAGGGCTTTAGAGATGCACACAGCCCAGCTTGCTTCATTATCAAATCTTGATAATTTTAATTATAATCATTTAGTTATAATGTTTTTAATTTTAATAAATAAGACCTCAGATGCAGTTTTAACCGTGTTCCTTCCAAGCTTCAAGAGAACACGTGCAAAATATTTGTTCTCTCAGCAAGAAAATCACTGGTCCAAAGAAAAATTTATTAAAAAAGACAGCCACGCTTGCAATATTTGCTTTAGAGCATCCTAAGACTGTAAAATTGTATGTTACCTCAGGATTTCCTATCAAAAGAAAAATAAGAATAAAAAGTAAGTATGAAATCTTGAGATCTAAATCTATACAGTTAAAACATGAATCATTTCTGTGCACACATTTTGCTATGGGGACAGGAGAAAAGTTATAGAAATAATTTACTGCAGTAGCCATTTGAGATGCTGAGAAACACTTTGGTAACACCTAATATATTCCCCGTTTTCATTGTAATACTCCAGCTCTGAATGGGGGAAGTAGAATACAGAGATCCAGTAATACCACACTAGACCATGTCTAATTCTCAATAAAACTCCCTAAACTCGGGAAAACATGCACTTGCCGTGCAGCATTTTTGTCAATATGTAAGATACAAGAGCATAAAACCACATCAGTTGTGTCTCACTTCAGCTGAAAACCATCTGACAAAGTGAGTGCAAGTTTGCAGTGGCCCAGCAACCTTATCACGGACAAGGGCAAGACCTCCAGCTTAAGAAAAGCAAGAGCGCAGTGTAATGCATAGCAAGCTGCAAATCCAGTGGTTTTCACTTACGGTAGCTGAAAGCATTTTAGTCCCTTCTTTTTATCCATTGATGGGTTGTGGTTGGCTTCCCCCCCCCCATTTTGAGCTATATTCACCAACTTGAGACAGAAACAGGGACAACTAACAGACCAAAACCAAGGTGAAGGGGACCCTGTATCCTCCCCTTGCCAGGCAGAAGGCAGTAGCCTCAAAGGGAGGAGTGAACGGAAGCAAGTCCCCACTCGGCGTGGCAGGCAAACCTTCTCCTCCTCGCCCACCTTGCCTTGCCACGTACCCCTGTACAACAGGTAGGAGGCTCTGGCTGTGGAAGGCCACTCAAGGGAGGATATGGATGGTAGTCGAGCTACACCAGAGGTAGCGCCTAGGCCAGAAAGGCCCGCACCTCGTGTTGTGACCACCCCCACGAAGAAGAAAAGGTGGCTTATAGTTGTAGGGGACTCCCTTCTGAGGGGTACAGCGGGCCCATTATGCAGGGCAGACCCTCCCCTCAGAGAAGCCTGCTGCCTCCCGGGGGCCCGCGTTAAGGACATTATGAGGAAACTCCCCAGCCTGGTACGGCCCTCTGACTATTACCCACTGCTGCTCCTCCATGTGGGTGGGGATGAAGCAGAGACATGTAATGCAAAAGCGATCAAAAGGGACTTCAGGCTCTTGGGATAGTCACTGAAGGATTTGGGACCGTAGGTAATATTCTCCTCCCTCCTTCCAGTTGAGGGCAGCAATGTTGGGAGGAACAGGCGGACCCAGTCCATAAACACGTGGCTCTGTGGCTGGTGTCAACGCCACAACTTTGAGTTCTTTGACAATGGGACGGCCTATACGGCACCAGGCTTGATGAACTCTGATAGGATTCACCTCTCTCAAAGAGGGAAGAGGATCTTTGCCCAGGAACTAGCGAGGCTCATCGACAGAGCTTTAAACTAGGCTCGAAGGGGGAGGGGGATAACATCAGGCTTGCCTGCGACATGTTGTGGGACGACGTGTCCAACATGTTGGAGGGACAGGGTGCTGGTGAGGGCCCTCAGCGTATTGCTCAGAGACGTGCTGGACACACTGCAGCATGCTCGAAGCCTAGAGGACATGAGCCAGGGGCTCCAGATGCAATGGGAACCAACAGGGAGACACTGGGAGAATACATCAAAAGAATTCCAGCCGCTCCAGCCAATAAGTCAGCCTCATCGGGAACAAAACTGAAATGCCTCTACGTGAATGCACGTAGCATGGGGAATAAACAAGAGGAGTTGGAGACGTGTGCGCGCCTGCAAGGCTATGACCTTATTGGCATTACAGAGACGTGGTGGGATAGGTCCTATGACTGGAGTGTTGGGATGGAAGGATACAGGCTCTTTAGGAAGGCCAGACAGGGCAGACAAGGAGGGGGTGTCACCCTCTACATCAATGACCAGCCGGATGGAGTGCATGGAGCTCCACCTGGGGATGGATGAGGAGCCAACCAAGAGCTTACGGGTCAGGATTAAAAGGAGTGCTGGGGCAGGGGACATCATAGCGAGGGTCTGCTACAGGCCACCTGACCAGGGAGACCGAGCAGATAAGGCCATCTATAGGCAGATAGGAGCAGCGTCACATTCACAAGCCCTGGTCCTTATGGTGGACTTCACCATAAAAATATAGCATCAAAGCAATGAAAGACAATGTAAAGTCAACGTCCTCTTGGATTTGCAATACATGTTCCCCTCATTCAGGCTGCAATCCAGATCTCGAACACACTGACTGATCCTCCTCCCACAGTTATCCAATGCTGCACCCAATGTTTTAACTTCGTCCAACTTTGCCACAGCCAACCGGGCAATGCAGCAGGGATATAGGGAACCAAAGAGCAGGATTGTGGGAACTGGCAGGGGAGTTATGTTCAACTAGTATCCTACCAAGAACCTCCTCTTGTAAGGAAATGCTGTGGCGACGGGCAAAGGCAGGTGCGTCCACCTGTATTGCTCGGTGGGTGTCCATCAGCTGCTGGTAAGCTTCATGCTGAAATGGCGATTCCGGAAAGAGAGACTCGCCTTGTTGAATGTGCAGCTCTTTGAGGAAAACTCTGTGGTGTGGCCAAAGAGGATTTTAGGTACTCTTGCGAAATTGTTCCATCCCCAGGCCCTCACATGAGCACGCAGCTGCTCTGCGTTGATGCCCAGCTGGGTGAAGGCTCCTTGGAAGTGAGGGATTTCTGCTGAGATCGCTGCGCAGCCCGACTGCCCTGGCAGCTGCTCTCCTGCTTGCTAAGGTAAGCGTGTTGCCTGGTGAGAGGCAGCTGTCAGTTTTCCACTCCTGCTTCTGGAGTGTTTCCTCTCGGGCCCACCCAAAGACTGGACTACACAGGACTCGTGGCATCAGTGTTCCTGATGTCACTCTGCCTCTGTCCCCTGTAAATAAGCAGGAAGGGGGGATGAGAACTGAGTCGTTTGGAGATAAAAGCTCCTGCGCACCCTGCGGCAGAGCTGGTCGCCCGTGGGGGGGAGCCGCTGGCTCCCAGCTGCCCTCCCGGCGCTTCCCCCTGGGCCGTGGGTGCTGAATCCCTCCCGGGGGGCCTACAGGTTTTCCTCCCAGATGCTGCGGATGCAGACACCGCTTCTGCGCCACAGCCATCCTCCTCTCCCCACCAGCCCCGTCAGGAGCGGTGGCGCGGTCTTCTGCCGAAACAGGAGGAGCGAGAGCTGCGCGGCAGCGCTTCACCTCCCCGCCCGCACTGACGGTCCCTCAGGGCGTCCCCTCCCGTCACGGTGATAACCGCGCTCAGTGGTGAAGCGGTCCCGTGGGGGCAGGCGAAGATTTGCCCCGCGAGTGTACACACACGGTCCGGACCAGGTGCTGGGACATAAGGTGCTCTGGTGCCGAGGCAGGCGGCAGCGGGGGCCATCGCTCTGCCCCGCCGACCCGCTCCCAGGGCTGGCTCAGCGCGGGAGAGCCGCCCCCGCGGAGGGGCCCCGCCGAGGAGGGCCGGTCCCGCCAGGCCCCCCGGCCCGCGCTGAGGGCGGCGGGGCGAGCCGGGATGGCGCCGGAGGGCGGGCGGTACTTCTGCACGGCGGGCGGCGGGCTGGAGCCCTTCCTGGCGCGGGAGGTGCGGGCGCGGCTCGGCGCCACGGAGGTGAGGGGGGAGCCGGCGCCGGTGTCCACCCGGGGCGGGGCGGGGCGGGGCGGCGGGACCGGCGGCCTCGTTCGCTTCGCGCCCCGGAGCCGGGCGGCCGCGGCGTGGGCTGTGCCGCCGCCTGCGTGGGGCCCCACGGGTCTGGTCTTGGTGTGGGTCGGAAGGGACCTCGACAGGCCGCCTGGTCCAGCCCCTGCTGTCACTGAATATGGGATAATAAACTCTCCAATACTCCGTTTTAGTATTAGAAAGCAGGCATTGCTTTATTTGGTGCCAGATGCACGGGGGATAGCCTCGCCTGTCGTGCATACCCTAAAACAAACGTTCATCCTTTATATACCTTAAGACATGAATATTCAGACATTTTCCGAGAAGTCTCCACCTCTCCGCCTATCTACTGCATTTACATAATGCTGGCGTTGCAAAACTGCACTCTGCATGCGCGGGGGTCTCGGGTGGTCGCCGGTGGTCGTTTGGGGAGTTAGCCCCCCACTCCTTTGTCCCTGTTATGGTCACAAGCCTTTGAGGACAGTTTCTTCTCCTTGGACGTTTCCCAACTCTCTTGTCCGGCCAAGCTGTTCTTCCTTATCAACGCTGTTTTGGGCAATCCTGCCGGGATGTTTCTGTTCTCAAGGGTAGGATATCTTCTCCGTACACATTAATTACTCATAGGCCCTCTTAAATTCAAAGCTAATCATTGTTTGGTCAAAGAATTTCTCAACACTGCCGTGGGCTGAGATTTCAGGCTGCATCTCCTCGCCACTCCTGCCTGGTGAGCTGAGGTCTGCGCTGCCTCCTCCGTGCCAAGGGACAATGGATGTGAGGGGCTGCCGGGCTGCTGGAAGCGCTCACCCAAAATGCCTTCCCGGTTTGGGTTCTGTGTTTTCTCCTGGGGTGGACTGCGTCTGAGGAAAGGTCTTCTGCAGCACAGAGGCAGAGCTGGGCGAGCTGAGGAGACTCAGGGCTGGAGTCAGGGGAAGGGTCCATCCAGGAGAGGCATCAGGACCTGGCACGCTTACAAACTGCTGGACTTGGACTCTCTGGAAAATGGAGATGGCCTGAGCAGCTAGTTCAGCCTCTGCAGGGGAAGAGAGCGAGCAGCAAGGTCATGTTCTCAAGGAACTCGACTTGAGAACGGCATTTATGGAAGAGCCTCCTCCTGGACCTTGTCCCTGACAAGCAGCTTGCTTAAGGCACCCTCCCATGGTGCCAGCTGTGTGGAGCCCTTGGAAAGGACTTGTTGCTCTTGACAAGCTCTTTCTCCATCCCTGTGCTTGGCATAGGGAAGCTGCTCTCAGCACTGAGGCTGTGAGAGCTGAGGCTTTGAGTTCATCTACTGGCTGTGGTTTTCCCACGCTGTGTGTTAAGTCCGGCTTTGTGGAGCCTCAAGTGGGGCTCTTGTTCTTGTCCATTTTTTTTCTCTGAAACCATTCAAGTGCTGAGGACTGGGATTTGCCCACAGCATCATGTTTTGCTTTGGGCTGTCTGGGGACCTCAGTCTTCTTTTGGGATGCTCTCCGTGGGACAGGAGGACAATTGCTTTGAGCTGCCTATACTTCTGGAAGGATTACCCACCTTTGCCTTCCACCCGAAATACTCCTTAGTGGCACTTGGGTTTGGGGGTTGTTTTTTTTTTAAAAAGGGAGCTGTGTGTGAATAGCTGAGTGGTAGTATACAGGGACTAACCTTCTCCTGCTTAGAGTAAATGGTTTTATAGCTAAAAATAGCCATTCCATGTTAGAAAACTTGGTTCCCTTAAAGATTCAAGCTCTTGCTGATGGATTCCTGGCTGACAAAATCCCCTCCCAGCTTGCTTAAATATTAAACCCTCTTGAAAGTGGCATTCAGATTACCTAGTGTGATTTCTCCCAATTAGTCGTAATTGTCTAAAGCGTGTATTTTTGTTCTTAAAAACTCGGATGACGGAACCCTGTTGTGTGTCTGGTTTAAATGAGTTGAAGCTATTGTTGTTTCAGGTTGAGGGTTTCTACTGTTATTTTTCCCCCTTTCAGGGGAAGGTGAACTTGCACATCTCGCCCTCCAGGAGCGAGGATGCCGTGTCCAGGTTCAAGCCGATGCTCTCCTCACAGCTTGCGTCCTAGAGTTGAGCATGGAGGGGCGTCACCCTGCGAAGGTTTGGTGTGTTGTAGCAGTGGGTGCTGTGAGGTCTGGAAGGCGACCAGCGCTGTGAGGGCTGGTGGGCGGCGGTGGGGTGGAAGCGGCTGTTGGGGGGGTTTGTCATTTGCATAGCACAGCCCGCCCCCCCGCCCCCCCCCCCGCCCCACATGCTTCAGAATGTCTGGGTCCCTGCAGCAGTTTTTGAACGGTTCCTCCCAGCTGGGTCAACAGACCCAGTGCAGCCGGTAGATGCCATTGGAGCTCCTGTCTGGCATCAATCCCTCAGTATTTGGAGTCAGAAGAGGTGAAATTTGAACCTGCAGGTCTTCTTCGATGACCTTCAGGAGCTCTGGGCCGCGGGTGGCGACTGGCTCTCTTGTTCTGACCCAGTGACTGGTCCCATTGCTCACAGGAGGTGGAACAGCTTGAACAGGTGAATCTGCCATTTCCCTTCTTCTGGGGGTTACGGGAGCTGTTTCGGAGGTGAGGGAGACACAAAGTCATGGTCTGGAGTCAAATTGGATAGAGCAGAGATGGACAGTAATTTATCTGACCTCAGCTGTGTGTCTGTAATGTGGTTGTAATCGTCTGCGCCTGCCCAAGTGGACTAAGGTCCTGTTTTGTTTTAAAGGAGATATAATGAAGAAAATCAGGGAATCTAGTGCGCGGTCTTTCTGACCAACTATATAAGCATTTACTGTAGGATGAGATGAACAGGACCTTGAACTCACTGGTTACACTGACTAACTCTCCATTGCCTACAGATGGGACCAAGGTTGGCTCGGACAAGGGTGTCTGCATTAGAGACATCCATGTTTAGTCAGACGAATCGCACTCCAGTCTCTTGTGTTCCTCTTCAGGTCTCTGACAACTCTGCTGTTAGCCCTTCTTGAGGCCAAGCGCAGTCTCTGTCTCCTGTATTTATCTCTCGTTTTGGTTTTTTTTGTTTGGTTTAGTTTTGTTTAACAGAAAGAAAAGTCAGTCTTAAGACATTCAGTTGCGGAAGAAAGTTTGTGTTTGAAGATCACACTTGGATCCTCAAGTGGGTCTAATTAGATGCCTTTTCCTCTTCTGTTCACCCCTGATAAGCTTAGGCACTCTCCGTTTGTCCTGTTTCGGAGGACCGCTGCCCAAGGCACCTAGCATTGCAGAGGGAGATTCTGTATCTCATTTTGCACCGTGAATTTTGTGAGTCAGGAGAGCGAAGTATTATTAGGACATAAGCTGATTAAATTGCACTGAAGTGAAAAAGGTGCTCTATAACTTTTGAGAGACAATATTGGGTATGATCAGAATTTAGGTATTTTGAGCAAAAGATGCTTAAAAAGTTAGGGAAACATGATTAGCATAGCGCTTTTTTTTTTTTAGTTTGGATTTTTGTATATTTTAGATTTAAAGTTTTAATTTAAACAAATTTAGAGGAATTGATGTGGGAAACATGTTCAAATAGCCAAGTATTTCTTTCAAAGGAGAATAAGCAAAGTAGCAGCTACAAAGAGTCTTTTGGCTTTCAAGTGTTTTGTATTTTTGAACCCAAATCTATAAGCTCCTGTTAAATGAGTGTGGCCTACAAAAAACAATCTTTTCATTCTGTGTCACAAATTTTATGATCCACCCCTGTCTAAAAAATGATTGTTGGTATTGCTTCGTAGAGATGTAGGCAAGTAGTGGTTGGCCTCTCAGGAGATGTATCTCCTTTTGTTCAGAAGACTCTCGGGCTGCAGCAAGCGGCCAGGCGTCACAGCGCAAATGGAGGATCCCAAAAAGAAGTCAGCAAGTTACACAGGAGGAATGGGCAAGTAAAAGGCGAAAGCCTGAATCCCATCTGTCCTAAATAATGACCTGCTCAGCTCTGGGCTGGTGGCACAGCCCACCTGCAGTGCAGGGTCTCGGGCACAAGTCTTCTGCAGTTCGGTAGTTCTCTCCTTCCTCACAAAGGAAAAAAAAAAAAAAGAAAAAGATATAACAGGAGATACACGTTACTTAGTTCAGTAAATGGAAAAGAAACTTAGATTTAGATCTGTTTGCCTCTTCTGGAGGATGGCCTTGAGCACAAAGGAGAAGAGTGCCCTAATAGCAGGCTGCTGGGCAGGTAGAGGGGAGGCAGGGAGTCTGCTCCCAGGGAAGCTGTTCCGCTTGGTCTAATTCAGGAGCTGGTTTATTGGGGGTTTGAAGGCGAGTTCCCAGCGCACACACCATAACTGCTTTCTCTCTCTCTCTCTCTGGCCCGTGCATTGTCCTGATACTGCTCCAGGCTTACAGAAAATGGGGAGCCCACCGTTAAAGGGAGATTCTCACCTTGGGATGCCTGCAGCCTTGAGCTTAGCCTTGCGCTTGGTCCATGAGAGCGCCACGGCTCTAACTGCAAATCTGAGTGAGCAAGGGATGCGGAGATGGCACTTTTGCAGGGAGCGCCTGGGCTGCTGGACAGGGTGAGACCCGTGCCAGCCAAGTCACCTTTTAGCTCCAAGTGATTTGTCATGAAATAACATGCATGGCAGCCAGAATCCTGTGGTGTTACTGCTATGTGCTTTTCTTTACAGGTTTCCAGCTGTGTTCCTCCTCCCCGGGATAAACAGTGTTGCCAGTATTTCTTTCTATCGTAGAATACACAAAATGCGTTCCCTTCATAAACAGTGCCCTGTAATCCTGTTGTTATCATTATTGTTGACCTTTTTTGGAATTCCTCCAGGTTATGAATGCCTTTCTGATGAGAATCCTGGGATTTGAAGGGGTTTCTGAGCAACGTTTCCTCAAGAATCAACAGATTGTTTCCTTTTCTGTTTTCCTTTACATCCCCTATTTCCTCATCTCTGACATCTTATGATGTTCAAAGTGGAGCTATGCAAATAACTGATTTGGGGGTTTGCTGCAGAGGGGTCCGAGGCGAGAGTCTCATGTATAGTAATAGTAAATCAAATGAGTAGTAAGCCAAAGGCCAGGGGCTGGAACCAAACCCACAGTCAGCTATGGGCCTGACACTGTGAATTGAGTACGTTTCCCCCTGGGAGACTTTGCCCTTGAAAGGGGTCGTTTCTAAGGGCGTTATCTGAAGAAAAGCCCGAAATGCTAAAGCAGACTTCAACGTTTCTTTGCCGCTTCTTTTTCTTATGTTTGTCAGTGCACGTGAGCAGTGTGGGTTTTTTCCTTGTTTGCTTGTGGTGTACAAAAACAATCTTGCTAGAAGAAGCCCATGTTAAAAGGAAAAGAAGCAGCATTAGTGTTTCTGGGAAATACGCTGCTTATGCTGTTAAGGATTGGAACTGGAGATGTAGCTGTGAGTTAAAGGTTTGAAGAGAAATGAAGCTAAATCCGAACACATCTAATCCTAAGACGGGCTGCTAAGAGTTGCCGAATGGTGAGGATGGTTGCTGGAAGTCTCGTCCTCTTTAAGGCTGTGAAGACGTGCTCCGACGAGGCCTTTTCCCAGCCCAGGGTGCTCAGGGGTGCAAGACATGCACATCGCCATCAGCTCTGCCAAGTTTAAGAGAGGTTGTGCACCTGATGGTTCCCCGGTGGGGATGCTGGTAGCTGCAGCTGCATCCCCCCCTCGCGGAAAAGACAGCAAAAATGGGGTTCGTGGTAAGTCTGCAGCCGCCGACGGGGGTGTCTGTGCCTGGGACGGTGCCCGGAAATTCTCAGGTGAGAGATGCTACCCCCTGACCAGCTGTGTAAAGGGTGTTGGGAAGTTATTTCCATCCCCTCGGATAAAGTCATCGTACGCTATTGTGGCTCTGCAGTGTGAGACCTGGCTCTGGCTTGGGGCATTTGCCATTTGAGTGACAGACTGGGAAAAAATCCACCCTAAAGTTAGGATGCTTTCCAGATGATGAGACTTTCTTAGTACATCTACCTACTACTGGCCTTAGCAAAATGAGAGCAGTTGTCCTTATATATGCCAGAGCTTGGGAAATAAAGCTGTGATCCGTAGAAAGTCAGTACTCCGATAGATGGCTTAACAGCCGAGAAGCACTTGCGCACCATGCGGGATTATTGGATTATTTTAAGGCTATTGTAACTGCCTTGCTATGCTTCTGTGTCCCATGACAACCTGCCTATGTCTGTACGTATACACATGTACACAGACCCTGTTAGCCTATACACATTTGTAGACACAGTCACATAAGTGTAGGTCATCTCAGAAACCTAAAGAGAAGCAGCTTTCCTCCCAGCGTGTCATGTTTTCACATGGTTTAAAGCAAGAGGAATCTACAGTTACAGCTGTGTGCTCCTAATCACTGTGCTCCTGAAGGAGCCACGTGAGCAGCCTCCTTCACGTATTGATGGCTGTGAGAAAGCAAACAGGTTGTCACAACAAACGTTCCCAGCCACGTCCTAAAACGGCTTCTGTAGCATGAGGGTTTTGTGTTCCAGTGTTTCTTCTGCTCTTGTTGAAGTGCCAGTTCTGAAGAACTGTTGCAAATCTGGAACAAACCCAGCGCTTGTCCTCAGGGATGTTTGAAAATTCATGCAATGCCTAAAATTCAGACAGGACAGACAAAGGAAGGATGCTTGTGATTCATTGTTATTTTGAAAACTGTTATTTTGAGTTATAATTTCCATCGTGTTTTTACTCTCCCCTTTTCCTTTCCAGGGAGCAAAGCTGATTTTAGCTCTTCAGGCAGCACGGCCACTATTTCAGCACCTGAAGTCCATATGTCTGCTGCTGGGAGCAAAAGATCTCTTTTTTCTCAGAAGTAAGCAAAGCAATGTTTCCTGAATGGTGCAAGCCTTGCTAGTGCAGACACACCACTCCGTAAGGCCTTGCAGCTAAGACATACAATATCAGTATTGTGAGTTTTCAAACAATTTGGGTAACGCTGTGCTCTCAGGCAGCACTTTTACACTGACGAGAACTGTAATATGAGATAGGAAAAAAAAAAGCACCTTGTGCTCTGCCCACGCAATCCCCACTGGTTAAATTTTTTGGAGTAGGTGGGAAGAGTTCCCGTTGGCAGGACTGGTTTCCTGTCCTTTGTGGAAGAGCTGGCAGGCAGACTGGGACCAGCAGCGGGACACCCGTATGCTTCAGTCACACAGACACCTCTGAGGTCACAGTGTACCCCAGTGTAGAGAGATCTGCAGAACGATGCTTAATGAGCAGCTTCCTGTCTGTGTGGGGAGACTGTTAGAAAAGTAAACATTTCTTAAGTGCTCTCTAGGTTAAGTCTAACAAGTGAAGGTACTGCCTGGGGGAAAAAAACAATACTAAGTATTATATGAAGCCCTAAAATCACCTGACTTGCACTAAGGTTATATCTATCGATTCGTATATTATTGTGCATTTAAATCTAACTTTATATTGGAGCATACGGAGCGAGGTAATTGGACAGAAGTCCTCTGTAATAATGCTCCTTCAAATGCATTGCTGTGTTACGGACAGTCTGTGCAAATTCTGCCTCACACACGAGTTGATGCTGCACTGCACCAACTGGAACGAGATGTCTCCTTTGCAATGTTCTCTTTTCACTCTTTGACTTAACTCGCTATGAAACATTGCCATGTTGTCACAAACCACAGTCCTGCACTTCATTGTAAAATAGTTGTAAAAATCACCCAAACCGCAGCGGTGTGGTGAAGGTTTGCAGCAGCCACCCAACCATCTCCTCCTTATGAACTGTTCCATTTTCAGAGATGGGAGCAAATCAAGTCAGACAAATTTTGAGATTTTGCTTCATAATTCTGCGGCATTTAAATTTTTATGTTCAAGGCTTCTGTTTTGCTGGCTGGATTTGCCTTTTTCTGTATTTTTTTTGAACCCAGCCCTTTCATTCCAGTTTAGACGAACAACTTCCATGAGAGGATGAAGGTAGCAGCGCAGTAGTGCAGGAAGGCAAACCAAGTGAGCGAGCAAGGAACGCGCCTCGAGAAGCTGTCCTCAGAGCGCCCCAGCCCTTTGGCAGCTGCCAGGCAGCACAGATGCCAATTGCTTTCAGGCACACAGGTGACGGATCATTTATTAAAGAGTGGGAAAGGAAAGGTAGACAGGTATGAGGGAAACTGGAAGGAAGAAAGACGAGGTTGTGCTTTTGTCTGTTTTAATACCATTCCTGCCTGTTCGCAGCGGGGTTCCAGCTGTATCTAAGCAAATGAATAGCTGACAACGGCAGCTGAAGCACCCGGTATGCCAAAGGCAGAAAAGAACAGTGGCTCAAAGAAAACCTGTGTTCAGTGCACGCTGTGATCCCTCAGGCTGCTTGCTGAGGAGCACGAAGGCAGTCTTACAGCAAACCTCCACGCATGGGCATCTTTCTTAATAAAGAGTGGGAAAGGAAAAAAAATACACTTTTAACTGTTTTGATTCCCCTCCAGCCATGGCCCTTATGGTGGCAATAATGGATCCTTATCCGACAAGTCCAGAGCCAGCCCACCTGCTTCCTGTGAAAAGGACCCTTTTGTCACCGCTGTGCAAAAACCAGCTGCGTCCTGCTGCCACCCGTCAGAATTACGGGGCTGCTTCAGCCAGCAGCAGCAGCAACTCGGGCTCATGCAAAGGAAGCGACAGCAGCCCGGTGATGAGGCGAGTCTTTACTCCAGCATCCCGGTGTTCAGCGCACTGGCTTACCTTCTCTGCACTGTAATGTGGCGTCAGCTGCCTGGGCTGCCGAGCAGGTCATCTTGCTCCTCTTCACAGGTGTGATTCCGCCCGTTGGTGGCTCGACAGTCAGCAGGGTGCTCCATCCCGTGTAAAAGCACTGTTGTTTCAGCACTGTAAAATTCAAGGTTACTTTTAGTCAAAGCCCTCTGTAGTTGGTTTTCACTCCAAGGCAAGCTCCATCATGTGGTCTCATGCCATCAGTTCTCATGTGGATTTCCCAGTTCTTTCCTAGAAGGGAAAATATCAGACACTTGGGTGAAAATTCACCCTGCCCAGCCTTAGGCACCTCCCTGTGCAGTTTTCTGTACAGGAAAGAGAAAAGATACCTGCCAGAGCATGCGACACATATTGCAGAGAAGAAATTGCCACTGCCCTGCTGCTCTTTCCCTCTCTCTCCTTCTGTCTCAGGCAACTCAACAGCCCAGCATGTCAGATAGACACCTAAAGCTAGGTACAATGAATCTAGGTTTCAGGGTGCACAGCTTCATAACTCACCTGTGGAGGTGAACTCGGTCCGTACATGACCTCACCTGGCCGTGTCTACAGCCCGGCTGCCTACTCTTGGGCACACCACCTGTTTGGGTGAGGGGATGGCGAGGTATTTTAGAGTCTCATTTGATGTAATGGCACTGAAACCAAGTACGATTAATAGTAAATTTTGCACTGTAGCCACAAATTGGCCGTTTTCTCAAGTGCTTTGATTTGCCAGAGGGAGTCACTTGTGCAGACACTGAGGGGCCCCACATGGCTCAAGCTTTGTATCAGTCTATGAAATGCTTTGCCAGGACTGAAGAACTGTAGGAGTGATGTGATGGTTTGGTTTTTTTCCTTTTCAGACAATCAGGGAGAAACATTTCTTGTGGTGCCAATCACAGCAGAAAGTCCATAGCAGTATTTGACGGCTCTGCAGCAGAAAGAAGTTACAGTACAGCATTTGAAAACAAAGCTGAAGGAATCTGAGAGCAAACGTAAAGAAAGGTGTATTTGCCTTCAGGAATCCGAGTTAGAAACATGCATTCAGGAGCATTTAGGGGTGGGAATCCTGAATGGTTTTACTCATTTCTTGACCACCTCAAGTTTTCTTTAAGAAATTTAAATGTGATCAGTCTGATTTGGTTGCTTTCAGGTATTTCAGTTTCATAGCGTGCTCGGTGAATACGTACCGTGCAGTTTAGTTATGAATATGGCTGTCTCTTTTCCCTGTTTTGAACTTTCCCAATAGAATATTTTTCAAGGATAATTTTTTTACCAGTCTGATTTAGCATTGAGACCTTTTATACATGAAACAGTTTCTACGCGCAAGCATGCGTTCCTTTAGTCTCCTGTTGTACCTCACTCGGTGAAATATGACTAGAAATGCCCCCCTTTTCCCCTAATGAAAGCAAAGCTCTTACACAAACCAGTGTGCCTGCTTGTGTTTTGGTTGCTTAGATAGTGAGTGTTTCACAATAGCCCTTTGCATGGACGCTAAGCCAAGAAGGGATGATGTGCGTTACGCAGCAGCAGACAGATGTCGTCTCTTTTCCTGAAGCTGCACTCTCAGAGCTGGCTCTCCAGCACCACACCTGAAGCAGGCACAAAGGGCTGCTGGCAGGCGTGGAGGAGGCAGCCAGGCAGCTGTTTCTCGTTTTCTCCAGGGCAAGGCAGGAGAGATGGTAAAAAGTTATTGTGTGTTCTGGCAGAGTCCATCGTTTTCCTCTTCACTATTTGATTTGCACTATAAGTTGGTTTGAAAACATGTTCCTTCTTTCCTTTGAATATTATCGTTTTAGAATCATATTGTATTAAAACCCTGACAGTCATTCGAGCCCTTGGCAGTCCTATGTATAAATGCATAGTGGGTTAAATTATTGTTTGTTTAATGAATAAACAATAAGTTACACAAATAAACAGCTGTTGCTGGACCTCACCTTCCCTTAGCACCCCTTTCACAGTACCACAAGGACCAGGGAGCTGCGTGCGTCTAGCCACGTAACAGATACTCACTCTATCATGTTTCACAGAGCCTGGTGCCAAAATTGCAATTACCCAGCAAGTTCTCCCAGAAGCTAAGTGTCAGGACTGAAAGCTATTGCTGGCCGTCCCCTTCCCTGGGCAGCCCATTCAAAGTCCCACCAAGACCGAGTGGCTTTCCATTCCTGGACGGCTAAGTCTCCACTCGCTCTCGGTAACACTTGCCCAGCACCCAGCTCCAAAGTTGAAAACGTCCAGCGACTGCTCCCACTCAGAAGGTGCCAGGACAGAAAGGTGTTACTGACCCTCGCCTTCCCTTGGCACCCTTTTCACAGTCCCACAAGGACAAGGCCCCACGCTTGTCTAACCATGTAGCAGTTATTCACTCTATCACATTTCACAGAGCCCAGCTCCAAAATTGAATTTTCCAGCAAGTTCTCCCACAGGGTAACTGCCTGAAGTGAAAGCTGTTGAAGGTCCTCACCTTCCCTTCATTCCCTGTCACAGTTACACCAACACTGGGGCTCTCGGCATGGTTAGACCTGTAAGGGATACACCATTCACTCCTAGTCTTCACCAAGCTCAGCTCCAAAACTGAAATAATACTGCAAGTTGTCTCAAAGGGTAAGTGCCAGGACTGAAAGCTGCTGATGGCCCGCACCTTCCCTCCGTACCCTTTCACAGTACCACAAGGAGCAGGGCTCTGAGCTTGTGTAGCCCTGTAACAGATTCACTATCGCATGTTTCACAGTGCCCAGGTCCAAAATTGAAATAATCCAGAGACTTCTCCCAAAGGGTAAGTGCAGGACTGTAAGCAGCTGAGTGCCCTCACTATGCCATGGCACCCTTTCACAGTCACACCAACGCTGGGGCTCTCCGCATGGTTAGACATGTAAGGGATACAACATTCACTTGCACTCTTCACAGGGCCCAGCTCCAAAATTGGAATTATCCAGCAACTTCTCCCAAAGGGTAAGTGCCAGGAATGAAAGCTGTTGACTAGGGCTCCATGCAATCTGAACTTCCGCTCCCTCCCTGCCGAGTCCATCCAGGACTTCCCTTTCAATAAATCCAATCCCAGAATATTCGTAGGAAGCACTCCCAATACCATAGTGGTCTTGGTGGGGGTGAAGTCTCCTGGCAGCCAGCACTTTACTCGGGCTGTAGGTTGGGGTTTGGAATATCTGAACACATCGGTAACCCATATCTGTTTTGTATCAGGGACAATCCCACTCCAGCCTGCGGTATCAGCATTAAAGCAGACATTTGGGCCCCTGTGTCTACTAGAAAAGTGACCGGAGTCTTAAAGAGACCAAGGGGAAAGGTTACGAGTAGGTCCCGCTGCTCATTTTCAGTGAGCCTTCTAAAATATACCCACTGGCCGTCCCCCGGCTCACTCACTGGGGACAGCGCAAGAAGTTTCCTGACTTTGGAGGGCTGGTGGGCCCCCCCCACGGGAGCTGTGGGAGCAGCTGATCTCTGAGGTACAGAGACCTCTGAGGTATCTAGACCTTCCTTCCACAGTTGATTCTTTGAGGCCCCCCCCACAAGGGTCCCATCTCAGGGGCAGAGCATTTTCTCCTCCGTCTTGGTCCTAAGGACCGCTTCTTGTGCCTTCCCCTTCTTCCCAACGTACCCCACACACCAGCCATAACTGATCAATTCCCGTGCAATTTCCCCCCCAGGTAAGACCCGGTCTGCCCTGAGGTCCCATGGCTACAGTGGCTCTTAGTCAGTCTTGGATTTGCACAGCATCAATCTTCAGTCAATCAGGTAACCCTTTAATCAAGGCAGTCAGCCTGTCCGGATTGGCAAACAACAGCATCGGGGAAGGTTGGCGGGGAACTAGGCGCCTGTCATGCATTAGTTGGAGGCAAGCCGCCATCTGTACACTCTCTGTAAGCTGGCTTACTCCAGGAGTGGGGATGGCAATAGGATCTCCTCTCTCCAATGGGTCTAACCCTCTGGCCCAATACGCCACCCTCTGGGTCAGGGACCAAGGTTCCCGCTTGTCATCTACAGTCAAAAATACACCGGGACCCCAATATCCCTGACCCTCTTCCTCTGAAAGCCTTATTCTGTCTCTGCCTGTCAGGGAGACCCTCCACACATATTCCGTCTCAGTTTCCTTAGCCTGCCTACTATATTTTTCCTGTAGTTTTGTCAATTCAGTAACAGTATAAGGTATCTCCTTAGTGATAACGGCAGGTTCTGCATCTTCGTCATCATACACGACCTCAGTTTTAATAAGTGGCCAGAGCCTGGGCGTAGGGTCAGCTTCTGTCACCGCCCTCACCTCCTCCAATGGATAGTTAGGGACAACCTTCCTCGCGATGAGATCGGCTGCTTTTGATAGGCCAGATAATCCTGGTTCACTCTCAAGGTCCCCAGGGAGCTGCAACTTCATCTCTCTTTCCCTCACAAAAGCATCTCGCAGGCTACCCTTCAACTTTTCCATGATTCTTTTCTCATCTGCTAACGCTTTCTCAGCTAGCTGCCGTTTCACCCGTTCCATTGCCAATTCTGCCTGTAGTTTTTTCACCAGTTCCTGAAGGGACTCATTTGCCTCCCACTCAGCTTGCGTGACAACGCATTTGTCCTTCTGGGCAGCTGTCGATGCGGCTCCCAAGACACCGCAAACCACAGCCTTTCCCTTTCCAGGCCTAAACTTGTTTTCTTTTGCCAAGTCTCTTATCTGTTCCGCTACAGTTGTTGGGGACTGCCAGTGTCCGTCTGCCCAGCTGTGCCCTTTCGGGGTCGGGCAAGCTTTATAGCTCTTTAACAAATCCAACAGCAGGGAGCAGTCAAGATCAGGCTTATCCCGGGTTGCCATGACCTACTGCTGGATATTTTGGCTTCAACCAATTATCAGTTCTCCTTTCTTCAGCACTCTGGCTGATGTCGCCTTTTTATGGAACCTCTTTACTGCTTCTCACAGAGAATCCTGTCCGTGACGTCAATTTAATGTCCCATCCCACTTGGTGGGTAAGGGTGAGGTTAACTTTTTAATTCTCTGTGTGGTAGTCAGGAGTAATGACAATTACTCTAGAGGTTCAAACAAATCACAAATTTACTTAGAACTTAGCAGAACTACAAAAGATAGTGGCTTGGCAAAAGTTATAACACTACTTAGAACTTAGCAGAACTACTAAAGGTAATGGCTTAGCAAAACTTGTAACGATATTACCCTAATGTGCTGAAAATGAAGTTAGAGACAAAGAGAGTGATAGAGAAGAAAAGAGAAAGAAAGAAAGAGAGAGAGGAAGAGGAAAGATGCCACCACCCTTGGATCCAGCGATGTTCTCTGCTCATAGTTGTGGTCCTCAGGTGGTGGGCATGCGCCGAAAACTTGTCTTTCCCCTTTTTATAATCCAAAATGCTCCCTATAGGCGGGGGTCTGTCATCACTGAGCAGGCACGGTACGTGCTCAGGAGTGTTCCAGAAGTGAGTCGGTGGGTTGTGGGGGTCTGGGGGTCTCACTGTCCGTCCCCCGCCTTGGGGCTGAGTGAGTGAAAGCCTTTCACAGGCACGGACACACAGGACACAGATGGTCTTTTGCCTACATGTTTCCAGGCATCCCAGCTCTCCTGCTCAGATGTCTTCAGTCTACTCAAATGCCCCCTAAATACCCCTGAGCTCCGCAGTTTCCCCCACAAGACCCTGATCCCCTCAGTTCTGCCCTCAGAAGACCCTGATCCCTTCAGTTCCCCCCTTCAGACACCCCCAATCCTTTGAGTTCCTCTCAGACTCCCTCACTTCCCCTCTGCACACCCTCCACTGCCTTCCCTTCTCCCCAGACACCCCCCCATCATCTCGGTTCTCTCCAGACACCCCTGGCCCCCTCAGTTCCACCACCCAGACCCTCCTGATCCCATCAGTTTCCCCAAGACACCCCACTCCTTTCAGATACCCCAGGTACCTGCTTCCTCTGGGGTCCTGCTCCCTCCCGAGCCCCCCAGCCCAATCCCTGGCCAGGCCCCACGCTCATGGTGCCAGGCAGGACAGCATACTTGGGGTCAGATGTGGCTGGGGGAGCATTTACAGGGGAAGGGTGATGGGAGGCAGTGCTTCCCACCCCCTCAGTCTGGGCAGGGGGCGATGGCAGACACCTATTTCCCCCCAAAAAGGGGGAGGCTGAGGGGGTGTCCCATCCCACTCAGGAGGTGAGGGTGAGGTTAACTTTTTAATTCTCTGCGCGGTAATCAGAAGTAATGACAATTACTTTAGAGGTTCAAACCAATCACAAATTTACTTAAAACGCAGTGGAACTACAAAAGATAGAGGCTTGGCAGAATTCGTAACAGTGCTCAAAACTTAGCAGAACTATGAAAGGTAAGGGTTTAGCAAAATGTGTGACGATATCACCCTAATGTGCCGAAAATGAAGTTAGAGACAAAGAGAGTGATAGAGAGGAAAAGAAAGAGAGAAAGAGAGAGAGAGAAAAGATATCACCACCCTTGGATCCAGTGATGTTCTCTGCTCATAGTTGTAGTCTTCCGGTGGTGGGCGCGCGCCGAAAACTTGTGTTTTCCCTTTTTATACAGATTCCAAATCACCCAGGCCAGGAATATGGTAAAATTAATAGAGCTAAATATGAGTGGGCCTGGTCTATTACACATGTGGTGTCCTGAGACCATCGATTCTGGTCCTCCTGTTGATGAAAAATACATTGAACTCCCCCGCCCTGGAATACTCCCAGTTAATGAACTATTACCACAATCTTAAATTGTACCATGGGCACAGGAAACATGGTACATCCCTGAACTCTGAACCACGTGATGTGCGTACTTGCTGGGGATACCCCTCCCGGGGTTTCCAAAATTCAGGCAATAGGTGTGCCGGTACCTGGAGAGGGGAAAGAACTGTGAGTAGGTGGCAGTATTCCCACGAGCCATGGTCCAGAACAAGGGTACTTGGATACCCAGGGACAATGGTTACCAATGCACTACAGCATGGTACTCCACCCCACAAGGAACGTTCTGGAGGAATGAGTTGGAATAGGAATTCCTACAATGTGTCTTTCTAGCATATTTGATTTCTCAGTGCCTCATCAAAACAGAAGGCGCCAAGAAAGTGATGGACCCAAGGCGTGACCTGAGTCAGTGGTGCGTGGAGTCCAAATACCCGATTATTATACACAGGGCATGACAACATCCCTGATATCAGAAAATATATTTACCCCATATGTAACCCTCAAAAGGCATCAGTTTGTCTTGGAAAATGTAACCTGGCAAGTACATGTCCTAAGCAATTGGACCAATCATGTTTTCGGGGAAATGAATTTACAGATTCAACAGGTATCTAAAATGACTTTACAAAATAGACTAGCTTTGGCTATATTATTGTTAAAAGAGTAAGGGGTTTGTCTTACCAATGGGGAATAATTTCTCACTATACACAACGCAACTACCACCTTAGGAGAAGCACGAAAGAGGATGAGGGAGTTATCGGAAGAGACCGGAGAGTTTTTCCAGGCAACACAGCTGAAGGACTGGTTTCAAGGCTGGAACCCTAAATCTTGGTTCAGCTCTCTCCTGAATTCAATGGGACTCACTGGATGGGGAAAGTGGCTACTGAATATCGGGCTAATACTGTTATGTGGATTTTTATTTTTAATGATTGGCTTGGCAACAGTGCGATGTAGGCCCTCTCCAGACCCTACACAGGGCGGGTCGCTCCGGCATCCATCAGACAGGGCCTTTCCCCTCCACAGTGAAACCTGCCCTCGCAGGCTGGAGAAGCTGGCAGGGACCAGCCAGGGCTATGCCGGCCTGGGGCAGTGGGGTGGGCAGGGATAGGGCCTTGGGGACAGGGCTGGCAGCTCCAAGATTGCTCGAATGGGCCCCCAACCTGTGCGTGAGTGTCCGTGGGCACCTGCTGGGAATCCGTGCGCAGCCTGGCTCGTGCCTGGTCCTGGGGTGGGGAGCCGTGACAGCCGGAGGGTCAAAGAGCAAGCAAACCCCACGAGGAGACACCGACCTGCGGCGCCTGCAGTCGCTCCCGCCCGTGCGCTAAGAGCGGGTGCTGAGAGTGATGCCCTGTTTCCCCAGTGGCCATGGCTGGGCCCCACCTCAGGTCTTGGTGCCAGGCCCTGGGAGGTGACGGCCACGTCACAGTGGCCATGTCACTGTGATGTCACTGCGTGTTTGTGACACGGGCGCCCTGGCAGGTACAAAGGGAGCTGCTCCCGGAGGCGAGGGAGAACCTAACCTCGGCGCTGCTGGGCAGGAGTTTGGAGAGCATTCACCAACAACCTGTCCTGTGTCCGCCGCGTAGTGGAAGGCCCTCGACGGAGAAGAGGAGGTGAGGGCGGACAAAGGTGAGCTCACAGAATCACAGACTGGTTGAGATTGCAAGGCACCTCTGGAGATCATCTTGTCTTGTGCAATGCGCCTGTTCCAGCAGGGTGACCGAGAGCCAGGTGCTCGGGACCATGTCCAGATGTGGACCATGTCCAGAGTTGGGCCTGGGGGTCCCTCTGCCTGCCCACAGTGCCTGCAGGGCTTGGGAAGGAGAGGGGACACGAGGGCAAAGGCAGTGCCCGCAGGGAGCCGGGAGGGGGTAAGGTGGAGGGCGGTGCACTTGTGGGAGTGCGCCGGTGCCCTGACGGCTGCTCCTCTTCCCCTCCTCTCCTGCAGGAGCACGTCCAGGTGGCGAGCAGGGAGGCAGCCGTGTGCCTGGAAGAGGCACAGAAGGTACAGGGGAGAAGGAGGCCCGTCCTGACAGGGTCAGGGAGGGCGGTGCCAGTGCTGGGGCCGTGCAGCCCAGCAGCCACGGCAGTGGTGTGGCTGGGGAGGACCTTTCCTTTGGGCCTCGATGGCATCCGTGACGGAGGGATTGGGCCTCTCGATATCATCCCCCAGGCTCTTGGCTGTGCCGGTGCTGCACAAGGGAGCCTGATGTGTGTGGATCTGCAGGCACAGTAGCACAGGTCCCTCATGCCCCCCCCCCACCACCACCTCCTGCCAAGTCCCGGGCACCCAGCTAACGCAGGCCGAGCCGGGCACAGGGCGAGGGGTGTGCAGGCCCTCTGGCCAGGTGCAGGCGTGCAGATGGCTGATGGGTGCTGGGACGTGGGAAGCTGGGGCAGTGCCATGGGCGAGGGGGGTGTACGTCTGTGACAGGGAATCTGATGGTTCCCCATTCCTGCAGGCAGCAGAGGCTCCGGGGACTGATCGAGGAGCCAGCAGAGATTCTGTGCAGAGCTCCACAGAAATGGCAAAGAGCAAGGAGCTACTGCAGCATATGGTAGGTGTGGAGTGGCTCCCGGTCCGCGGGGGTTGGGGCTGCAGACCCTGAGCCCCTGCTCTCCTTTCTGCATGCAGGAGGAGATCCATCAGGATGTGCTTGACATCATGGAGAAGTTCAACAGTAAGGTTGGTGGCCTCTCCTCTGCCCATGTCCCAGAGCTGAGTCGGCTGGGCCTGAGAGGTTTGAAGGGACTTCTGGAGGTCATCTTGTCCTGTCCAAACCCCCCTGCTGAAGGAGGGTCACCTTGCGCTGGTTGCCCAGTGGCTGTGGGCAGAAGCGTGAGCGGGGAGGACATTTTCCCCAGAACATGGGGGCATCTGCCACTTCCCTATGCCTGGCCTTGTGATTTGCCCAGTCTCCCAGTGTCCTGGGGCAGTGGGGTAGTGAGTGGGCATGGCCCTGTGGCTGGAGAGGGGCAAGGGTGCCCAGGTCCCAGCCCAGCATGAACCGCCCATTGCTTTTTGCAGCGGCAAAAGCACTATGCCCAGATGAAGACCTGGCTGCAAGAGGACAAGCAGGAGAATGAGGTAGTGCTGAAAGGGCTGGGGGAAAATGAGTGGGTGCCCACGGGCCCTGGGGGTGTGGGGAGGGAGGGAGGGTTGGAGGAGGGCTGCAGCGGGTTCAGGGACTCAGACCCTTCCTTCTCTCAGGTGCTGCGTCAGGAATTAAAGAAACTTGAAGAGGCGCTAGAGCAGGAAGAGACCCAGTGAGTTGGGCCCCTCGCCCCACACAGGTGTCCGGGTGGGGGTCTCCGCAGCACCCAGAGTGATGGGGCTGCCAATGCTGGTGCCAGGCAATGGGGTGGGGGGGAATGCACAGCACGCGGTGTGACAGGGGAGCCCAGTCCCTGCCTGGGGTGGTGTGCGTTTGGAAGGGGACCCCCCCCACACATGGCCATGAAGGTCTGTAGCTCGTCCAACCAAGCCCTGTTGCCTGCAGCCAGCAGCAAAGGAAGAAGGAGGCAGAGGTGCCGGAGACTGTGCTGCCGGAGGTGGTGGAAGCGCAGCTGGTAAGGGGGAGAGCCTGTGCCAGCCCCTGCCCCAGCCAGCGTGGGTCTCCCTGGGGAGAGGGTTCCATGGAAGTCACAGGCACGCTGTAGTCCTGCGCAAGGTGGAGGCCGGGGGCACCGTGCAACCCCAGCTGTCCTGACCGCGCGGCAGTGCTTGACAAGTGTCCTTGCTCTGTGTTGACCTGCAGGAGAGGGCCATGCTGGCAAGGAGACGTGGCTTTGCGTATTGGCTGCAGTGAGTGTCACCTCTGGGTCCCCTGTGCCCTGGGGCCCGCTCCCGGGCAGCGGGTGGGATGGGCCGGACACCTGCTCCAGCCGCCGGGGCTCACAAGTCCAGGCTGCTGGGGAGCTGCTGGCCGGCTGTGGGCTTTGCTGCTGCCAAGTGCTCAGCGTCGGTTTTCCCTGGGCCGGGGTGTTTTCCCGGGCTTGTGGAGGCTCCTGTCCCACCCTGCCCGAGGGAGCAACGCGAAACGGCTGGGGAAGCAGCCCCCGGGGCTCCCAGGACAGCCCCCTCCATCCCCTAGGCAAGATGGGGTTGGGATGTATCCACCCTGCCCTGCCTCCCATCCCTCTTCTGCCCCACAGGATACTCTGCCTGCTCCTGGTCGGCCTGCAGCTGGCCGTCGGCTTTGCTCTGGGTGCTGCGGCGCTCTACGCCTCCTCCTATGACCCTGAGCTCATCTACCACCTGCTGCCGCGTGTGCTGTGTCATGAGACGTACACCGACCTGGCCTACGCCCTGGGAAAGATCCTCCCCGTGGCCAGTGAGGGGCTGCTGCCCTTTTGACAGCCCCTGCCAATAAAGCCTTTTCTACCTCCACCTCCATGTGCTCGTGCATGTTTGGTGGGGCTCAGGGAGAGGGTTCTGCTCTGCGTGCCGGTCCCCCCAACCCCTCCAGGCCAGACCCAGTCTCATCTGCAAGGCACTGGGCGCCACCACCCTGCCTGACGCAAGCCAGGTCCCTACGTGCCAGCCTCACCTGCCCGCCCTCCCTCCCTCCCTCCGTCCCTGCAGTATTGATGACACTGGATAGTCAGGTGGAACCCCCATCTTCTTGGGCCGCGGCAGTTGTTTTACTCCACCTGTTCGGCAACCATTTAGCAATGCGCAGGTCACCCCCGTAAGCGTATCTGAGGCTACGCAGGCGCCAGCAGCCGGGGACTCGTTTACACCGAGGCCAGCAAACGCTGTCCCCACGACCCCCACAGCCACCCTATGGCCCCCACACCCTCCCTCCCAGGCCACAGCCCCACAGCCCCTCCCCTTCTCCCTCCCCACAGCCCCACGGCCCCCATCTCCCCCCTGCCCAGGCTCCCATCCCTGGTGGCACCACAGCCCAGCGGGCCCCTGTCCCCACCCCCAGCGGTGCTGTCCCCATGGGCAATGAGTGTCAGCTGACAAGTCGCAAGGAGGTTCCTGCTGCTTTCCCTTCTACCGGTGCACACCCCACGACAGCTCTGCCTTAGACCTGGTCTTGCCTGATTTGAAGGTGGGAGGGTGTACCCGTCATCCTGTGTAAATGGACTCCACGATGTACAGTCACCTCCATTAGCACCATTAGCATCTTCCGTTAGACCCAAGACATTTCTAGAGACATGTAGACTGTATGGATCACCACAAAAATAAATAATTTGCAGTTTCATGATTAACTTTAGTATTGTTTTGAGTTGTTTTCCCTGAGCATTAACACATTTTTTTAAACATATTTCATCCCTGTGCTTTTTGGGTCCTGTTGAATGTCTTCCTGGCTTTTCTTTTGTTTCCTGGCAAATCAATGAAGAGGGGATATTTGCTGCATAATTTGGTGGGAATTTCACATGCTTTCAAATGAACACCCTGAATTTCCAGAGATCGGAGTCACAGGATAGCAGTTATCATCTGATAAAAGCTGATTGAAATGTGGCCTGAGTTGGAGATGGCTGAGAAAGTTCTAACTGCCCTGGTACACTGCTGCACTGTTCATCCCAAATCATCAGAAATCCTTGATTTAAAAATTAGAGATCTGAAGACAGATGGCGTCGCTGACTGGGTTCCATTCACTGTCACTCACATCACGTGGCGCTAAGTCACTCATGCCTCTGCGTGTAGTATTCTGTGAAGGCGGTTAGCACTTGGCAATAGATCTCAGGCAGAGGAGTTTCCTTTCAATCACAGAAATGGGAGAGATGTATCCTAATCTCAGGGGTTTGTTTTAGATTAGGTTTCAAATCCCTGGATTATAAATCAATGTCTTTTGACAGGTTTTAACTGTGATGTTTTTCAGTGGCAGGAATAAAGGAGATCATCCCCTTATCTGCTCACAGGAACATGCATCGGTAAATACCTGGAATACTTCACAGAGTACCGATCTTCAAATGTTTGATTAGGCCAACAGAACACTATAAGGTATCTCCTTAGTGGTAACGGCAGGTTCTGCATCTTCGTCATCATACACGACCTCAGTTTTAATAAGTGGCCAGAGCCTGGGCGTAGGGTCAGCTTCTGTCACCGCCCTCACCTCCTCCAATGGATAGTTAGGGACAACCTTCCTCGCGATGAGATCGGCTGCTTTTGATAGGCCAGATAATCCTGGTTCACTCTCAAGGTCCCCAGGGAGCTGCAACTTCATCTCTCTTTCCCTCACAAAAGCATCTCGCAGGCTACCCTTCAACTTTTCCATGATTCTTTTCTCATCTGCTAACGCTTTCTCAGCTAGCTGCCGTTTCACCCGTTCCATTGCCAATTCTGCCTGTAGTTTTTTCACCAGTTCCTGAAGGGACTCATTTGCCTCCCACTCAGCTTGCGTGACAACGCATTTGTCCTTCTGGGCAGCTGTCGATGCGGCTCCCAAGACACCGCAAACCACAGCCTTTCCCTTTCCAGGCCTAAACTTGTTTTCTTTTGCCAAGTCTCTTATCTGTTCCGCTACAGTTGTTGGGGACTGCCAGTGTCCGTCTGCCCAGCTGTGCCCTTTCGGGGTCGGGCAAGCTTTATAGCTCTTTAACAAATCCAACAGCAGGGAGCAGTCAAGATCAGGCTTATCCCGGGTTGCCATGACCTACTGCTGGATATTTTGGCTTCAACCAATTATCAGTTCTCCTTTCTTCAGCACTCTGGCTGATGTCGCCTTTTTATGGAACCTCTTTACTGCTTCTCACAGAGAATCCTGTCCGTGACGTCAATTTAATGTCCCATCCCACTTGGTGGGTAAGGGTGAGGTTAACTTTTTAATTCTCTGTGTGGTAGTCAGGAGTAATGACAATTACTCTAGAGGTTCAAACAAATCACAAATTTACTTAGAACTTAGCAGAACTACAAAAGATAGTGGCTTGGCAAAAGTTATAACACTACTTAGAACTTAGCAGAACTACTAAAGGTAATGGCTTAGCAAAACTTGTAACGATATTACCCTAATGTGCTGAAAATGAAGTTAGAGACAGCGTGATAGAGAGGAAAAGAAAGAGAGAGAGAGAGAGAGAAAAGATATCACCACCCTTGGATCCAGCGATGTTCTCTGCTTGTAGCTGTAGTCCTCAGGTGGTGGGTGCACACCAAAAACTTGTTTCCCCTTTTATAACCCAAAATGCTCCGCACAGGCAGGGGTCTGTCATCACTGAGCAGGCACAGTATGTGCTCAGGAATGTTCCAGAAATAAGTTGGTGGGTTGTGGGTGTCTTGGGGGTCTCACTGTCCCCCCCAATTCAGGGTCGACTGAGTGATGGCCTTTCACAGGCATGCATGCACAGGACACAGATGGTCTTTTGTCTACGTGTTTCAGGAATAGGGGAAGGGGCTCACAAGACGTTATCCTGCCTCTGCAGGTTCTGTCCTTGGCCAAGACAGATGTCTGCCACATTCCCCCGTTATCAGTTTATCCCTGCTTGGGTCAAGATGGATGTCTGCGACATTCACTTGTTATCAGAGCCTTACACAATGCAATACAACACAAAGCACTACAAAACAAGATGGTCTCAGATGGTAGTCAAAACCAATACAGACTGCAGCAATGCAATACAACACCAGAACAATGGATGTGTGAGAAACCAGGCTTTAAGACCCAAGCCCCTAAGGATGAAACATGCTATGGAATCTCTGTGGAAGATGATCTTCCAAGAGCAGAGCTGTCAGTCTGGCCCAGACCATCTCTGCAAAGGCAACCCTGTGGAAACATCTGTGATGCAAAACACGCTTTAAGCTCTGATCACGAGATAAGCGCTTGATGGGCTTTATTCTGAAGTGGCCAGGCGTTACAGACCCTATGGATGCTTGCCGAGGTGTGTGCCAAGTGCAGAGAGCCCGTGGGGCAGAACGTAGAGACTTGCCATAAGGCACCATATACAAGAAAGAGTACAGATAACACAAGTGACAGACACAGACAGAGGCCAGAACGTTCACATCCAGGACCCCTATCTGCCCCTAGACTTCAGACAGACTAAGTATCCCTCCCTGCAACCCTGACGTTAAACCCCCCGCTGGCCCCACCCCGCCCACCGCTTTTGCCCCTTGAACTACCTTTCAGAGGGCAGGGTCCAGAATCCATCCTCATCGGGAACACGTCACCTAACCGGGAGGCTCCCCCATCCACCGCATTCCTCTTCATCGCTGGTCGCCAACACGTCAGCTGGCGTCGACCTCTGCCGCGATGATGCCCTCCTCAGAAACGTCGTCCTCTCTCCTGCCCCTTTACCTCGGCCGCTCAGAGTCAGATTCTTCGGTTTGCCGTGCCCAGGCCTGACCCCCACCTGTTAAACGACCGGGTATGATTTTAGCTATGTCGATAATATGACACCTCAGAAAAATGCTACTTCAGCACGTCAGTCACTCACCTTGCTTAAGTCCATTCTGGTGTGGATATCCTGCTTCGCACATTGATTTGCACCTAGAAAATAAAGTTACTGTCAAAACTGAGATGATGGATGCGCAAGAAGCCTGTCTTCAAGACCTAAGAATGTAAGGATGCAGGGAAGAAGGGCCAGTCCCTGAAAATGGATTGCTGGAGTGCAGAGCTGCTGACGCAGCCTGGAATTATGCTGCAAAAGGGGACTGACTGGAAACTTCCAAGACACAAGACCGATCCATGCTGTAACGTTGCTATGCGAGAAGAGAAGCACCTGAGTGGCACAATGCCAATGAGTATGGGCATTCGAGACCCTAGGGGTGGCACCCAAGAAGTGTGCGGTACTCCTTGAGCGCAAAGAGGACACTGAGACCCAAGGAAGGTCTAAGACACAGAAGACAAGCTACACAACACAAACACAGGCTGGAACTGCCCTGCCCGGCACACTCTAGCACCATGCTGACAAGTAACCCGCTCCCTTCGACTGCTCAAAGGGGACTACTCCCGGACAGCCCTCTCCTCTACACTAACTTTAAACGCCTCACTCCCCACAGCTCCCAGCCTTGTCCCCTCCTCCTCTCAGCCCCTCCCCAGCCCTGGTCCCTCAACTTAGCTTTCAGAGTGCCAGGGATCTGAATCCATCCTCAAGAAAAAAACCCACCCCACACATTGGCTAACTAGGAGGTTCGGCAGGAGGTTCCTCTGTCACCCTTTGGCACACGACTCGTCCCTCTGCATCTGCAAAAACCAGCATTGAACAAATCACCCAGATGCAGAGCAATAGCTTAACAATTCCAAAGGTCTTGTTTCCATTTAGGAATATCACCTAGAGTCCAACAACAGCCTGCCATTAAGAAAAATCAAAACAACATTAAACTCTAAGCATACAAGCCTTAACACCTTTGAGATTCAATCTGTTCAACCAGCACTCCAGCAGCCTCTCCCAGAGAGTTCCCGTCATCCCTTCGGCATCCTCACCTGCTGCTGAGGGCTAGTTGCTCTGAGGTGGACTGTAAGGTTTGTAACTGAACACTCTAGGTACAGCAACATGAGCCGTAGGCTCTTATTGTTATTCTTTCCCTGACTAAAAATTGCTATGCCCCTGGCAGAGCACCTCCAACCCAGGCACGTGTGCAGACTGACACTGCACACAAGACGAATGATTTGACCCAGAGGCACAGAAAGACCCTTGGGCAAGAGGAACCACTCCAAAGCGAAGATGCCTGTAGGTGAGAAGTCCTAGGGGGCCGAGAGGAAGAATCTACAGCTGCCCCAGAAGTCAAGCACCACAGCCCGTGACAAAAAAAGATACATCTGCAACTCTGACAATGAATGCATGAGAAGCCAGGCTCTAGGACCTAAGACCAAGAGGATGCAAGGAAGAAGTAGTCCCAGAAAAGGTCTCCATGAAAACAGACTGCTTGACAGCAGATATGCTAACGCATCCTGGATCACTGCTGTGAGAGAAGACCCTCCATAGACTTCTGAGACTCGAGACATGCAAGAGAGATCTGTGCATTGAGCATCTAACACAAGAAAGGAAGCACTCAGCTGGCATTATGCTGATGCATTGAGGCGCATGAGACCCTCAGCATGGCTACCAATGTGCCCGCCTAGCACAAAAAAAACAACAGGAACATCAAGACCTGAGTAAGATGTGGTATAGTACAGAGAAAACAAGTGACAAACTACCTCCTTACCTACAAAGCCCATTAGGGAACTACAGTAGTCAGCCTATGGAAAAAACACAGTAATTGTGACATGGTGACTCAAAGATCTTTTAGATCACCTTAAGACTACAGAAACTGGTGCTAAAAACACAACAGATCAACAAGAATAACAGAACGTAACTGCCGCAACTGATACTAGAGCAAACTTCATTGCACACTTAAGGAAAAAGGTAAAATTGGAATACAGAAAAAGCTCACGGGCCTGGGACTGCGATAAAAGAAAGATCCCTGGCTGGAGATTGTTAGGAGCACAAGTAATACATATCCTCTTCTCCAAGAAACTCCAGGGAAGACAGTGACACAAACCTGTGCTGCAAATAAGTGCCTAGCCGATGTCTCTAACAATGACTGTGACATCTAGATGGACAGCAAATCTATGAATACAAAATTAAGTCAGGAATGAAGAAAGTAAAAGGCACAGAGAAGCAGAGACCTCAGAGTTCAGGAGGGTATATTTTAACGTACCTCATGCTTTACGAGATGAGACTCTTCTGATGTTCAGGCCTGCACACTGTGATGCAGAAGGCCAGATGGTTTACACTGCCTCTCTCATGACTGTTGTACCTCCCATCAGCTATGGAGAAACCGAAACGGAACAGACCTCATCAACAACCCAATCCAACTGCAAAACAAACCTGAGAACGGCTGATGAACCCTCCTCCCTTTCCCAGTCATCCCGCAGTCCCAAAACTTTAGAAACTCCTCTTCTCCTGAACTCTCAGGGAAGGAATCCCACTCCTTCCTGACAGCTCCTTCCCTGTATTTGCACCCCTGAACCCCCTGAGTCAGCCGCTCTTCTGAGCTGTGCCCTGCATTCTGCAGGCAACTCCCATCTTCCCTGCAAACTCTGGGCTCTGCTACAGGCCCACAAAATAAGCAAAGTCCTGACACTTATGATCTATGAAGAGCCTGCCGGAAGCTGCAAAGCTTCCAGTAACAACACGGTACACCATGGGTGATTGGGAAAAGCAATGAGCTGTCCTGTACCCTGAAAGATGCTATGCCTTACATCCCTACTGCTGTCTTGAGAAATGCTAAAACTCCATGCACAGATGCATACAAGATGCTCACCCTGACCTCTAATAAATAATCTCACCATCAGGCCTATTAAGGGAGGTAATACCAGCAGCTTACACAGTATACAGAAAAACTGGTGAAAAAACAAGGTTCCATCTTCAATAAAGTCAGGAACTCCAGTCAAACACAATGCACCTAGAAGAATAAAAAAAAAAAAAGCATACTATTAAATCATCTTGCAAACACCTGAACACTAAATACAAAATTATTGACCTGGGCGGAAAAAAAAAAACAAACCCCAAAGAAACCACCAAACAAAAAACTCACACACAATACAACCCAACAAAAAAAAAAGCTGCATACAAGTGTACTTTCTACACTGTATGCTGGTTAATCTTGATTAGTCCTGAAGCTCTTACTTCAGACACCTCTGCTTCCATAAATGTCAAAACACATTTGCCCAGAGAGCTGAGCCAGCTCAAAAGCTGCCATTGACTGACGGAACAGCAGAGCACTGACACCAGAAGCGCACAGCAGCAGAATGAGCTCCCTGGTGAGGGGCCTCATCATATACCCGGGCCCCGTCCACTGCCCTTCCCACGATCCCCTGGGAAAGGAGCTGGGCCAACCGCCAGAAGGCAGAAAGGTGGCCAGAGGAGCTGTAAAGAAAATAAAATGTTACTGGTAGCCATTGTTCTTAGGGGAAAAGGTGGCATTATATGTTTTGTTTGAATCGTTTTGGTATGGTTTCTTCTGTTGTGTTCTACCTGTGATATCATTTGGAAAGCGTGCAACTCATCTAAAGATATCATTGTCTTCATTCGTGGGCTGGTAATGGACTTTTTGGTATCAAATGACTGATGCCTCAATAGACCTTTCTGATAGCAAACCAGTTCCCAATCAGCAAGCTTATGTACTTTTTTAGATCAGGTAATAACAAAAACCAAATGTGTTCAGGATATATTTACTTTACAGTCATTACATTTTTCTTCTTGTCAAGTATTTTTCCTTCTATGCTAGGAAAAGATTACTATTTGTATAATTCAGTTCTGTCAAACCTGAAATTCTCCATGTCATTTATTACCTTTCATTGCTTGGCCTTAAACTGCTGCACCTGTGTACATTGCTATATATCTGTTCTCTGTATCTGGCTATATTAAGAAAGAGGAGAAATTGAGGCCACAGATGGTGTAAGGATGAGTTATTGCTCTGAAAAGGACAGTGATTGTAGGAAGACCTACATATTCAGTTCTAATATTCAGTTTGTAGTTTTGGTTAATGTCCTGGGTTCAGCTAGGATAGAGTTAATTTTCACCAGAAGCTGGGATTGGCCTCAGCCAGGACAGGTGACCCAAACTAGCCAAAGGGGGTATTCCATACCATATGATGTCATGCTCAGCATAAAAGGGACCTAGTCGGGGAGGGGCGGGGCAGCTCCAGGACGCGTGGCTCGGGGACAGTCCGGCTTTGGCACTATCAGTATTCATAACAAATTGCCTGCACGTCAGGCTGTGTCACAACCTGTCTTAGCTTAGGATCTAAGCAAGCCTTTTCCTTCATCCACAATTAGAAATTCTTCTGCAGCCGAGTTTACTTCAAGTGCATCTACGATGTCAGTTGCTACTAACGTTTCCAAACAGGAAGTTCCTGATGAAATTTTTGTTGAGACACCAGTGAATGGAAATCCTAAATTCACCTCTGATAATGCAGTCCCTTATGCTACAGAATCTTCAGGAAATCCTGAGGAGCTGAAGGACTTGTTTGAAAGGAATTACAACATAATACCTTGTAATGTAATTTTGATTGGAAAGGTAGCTCATACATTGCAGAATTCCCATTCTTCCTGTCAGAATGCTGAAGAAGAAAGATCACAGTGTGAGCTGCCAAAAAATGATTCACTAAATGGTGCGATTAGTTTAGATAATGAATCTAAAGAAAATGGACTGAAACGAGATGATTCCGCTTGCCAAGTCCAACCTGTTAAACCTTCTGATATTTTTATTTTCTACAACAAATGAACTTCTTGAAACAGTAAGCTATGTTTGTTCCATCTAGAATTTCTCACCTATGATGTATTCGGTATTCAGGAGCATTATAATGTGAAATACCAAGAAAACACACACCACAAATTTCATCATAACAGTTTGTGCTATTATCCCATGATAACTTGCAGAGCTGAGCTGACATATGAGCACATGTCAACTTAAGAGAAGTTCAGCTGAGATAATACGTCATAAGCTTCATAAAGTATATTGGGGGGGGTGAGCGGGGTGATGTGTAAAATGAAGATAGAGCATAGAGCTCAAAATGATCCTGTTTAACACCTAATGCAGAAATTTTGCAAACAGTAGTTTTCTACTAAAGATGGTATTTTGTCTGTCTGTTAACTTCTGTGCTTTAACTGTAGATGCCTATAGCTTTGATGCCAGTTCCTGAAAAAATAATCTTAGAATCTCTCACATACAGCCAGCTGAACAGCTTGACAGAGGACATAAGCTAAAATGAGTATACTCTGAGTAAAACAAGATTTCATACAAGTTTATCATTGTTTTACCTGCTGCCATGAATGAAAGGTGTTTGACACAGTTCTGATTTAGTCAATTCAGAATTTCTTAATAGCATGAGGCAGTGCTTAATGACTGACTGATTTTAAAGATTTACAAGTAATTCAGGAATATATATTATGATAAACCCAGCAACTTAATTACAGATTTGAAGATGACAAGATTCACACTAACTTACTATAAGGTATCTAAATCAAAGTGTATAGATAGGTAGATAGATGAACATAAAACCTAAGACAAACAGATATTTGGGCCCAGTGATATATGCCACCCACACTCATAAAGGCAAATGTATGTATTTAGACATGTATATAAGCAGAGAGGTGGATGAAGGAAGCTAGCTTATAGTTAGGATTTCCCTCTTTGAGTTTAGAGTAAATACTCACAATGCATCAGCATTCCTCAGCAGGTGACAGCTGGGACTCGAGAAGGCTGGAAGCTAGCTTATAGTTAAAATTTCCCTCTTTGAGAAATTAGACTAAATACAACGTATTGGCATTCCTGAACAGGCCATAGTTGAGACTCAAGAACACTGGCTCTGCCCTGGCAGATGATTCGCACAAAGTTTGCGCCTGAGAGGTGTCTCAGCTTAGGTGGGATACTGGTCACAGTGTGCTGCGATCGAGGAGAGCTCCAAAGGGTCTCACTTAGAAGCGCTATTTACAGGGTCTGAGAAAATTGACTTTTGTCAGGTACTTTTCACCTCGGCCCAGCTCAGATGACGACATATTCTGGTACCTTCCACCAGTTGCGCAGACTCAGAACTTTTCTGATACCCCCCCTTTTGGGCCACAGCTCAGGCACAGGTGCACAGGTGTCAAGATTGTCACTACTGTTCCCAAGTAATGAGGGAACAAGCATGTTACAGTTCGAGCACAGATTTACCAGATTGTTACCGTTACCAAGGACGCAAGAACCGGGCACATTAAGGGGGTGCCTTAATGCTCTGGTCTGCTGCTCAGGTATGCGGCCTAGAAAAGGCGGGGAGAGATTGCGCCAAGTACCAAGCAGCTCAAGGGAGCGGGGGTTGCACCACCACACCTGCCTACTAATACTATTTAATAGAAAGATTTAAATCAGTACAGAGAATTCCACACTGTACATCAAGTGTTGCACCGAGCGTATATTATTCTGATATTAAATACTGGCAGATGCCTCTTGGAAAACTTTCAACTTTTCAGAGAACATTTTTTGCATTTTTTTCCATTGTTTGGAATACTTTTTCTGTTCCTCTTCCCCTTTTTTCCACCCTAGGATAAGCGAATGTAAATTCCCACCTTCTGCTCTGCCATTTGGCAGAGAGGGAAATCCATGTGTTTACTTTTTTGTAGTTGGGAGGAGAGCAAATATAGTGGGTTTGGCTATCGATGTCATTTAGAGCAGCAAGTGGAGGGAGACAGATGTGTTGGGTATGCTTTTTTTAATGCAATACTTGCAGAAGCAAGAGGAAAAAAAAATCCCTTTTCTCTGGGAGCTGAGGAAGTTGGAAACAATAGGTTTCTAAAGGGAATGTCTTTCAGAGTTTTCCAGTAGCCACCAAGTTTTTTACTAAAGGGGATTTTACTCCTAACATTCATCTTTTAGATGGACTTTCTCAAGTGAAAAACGTGGTTTTATTTTGTGCAGTGCCCCTGGACCTCAGAAATCTTCTGAGAATGATGCTCTAATGGAAACTGTAGTGATGGAAGCACAGTTTGCCTGTGAAGAATTAAGGAAGGTTCCTTCCAACTTTAGCTGTGAGGCCGGGAAACTTTTTACTCAATCGGATTCTGAAACTACTCCTACCAAAGAAGCAGCTGCTGAAAATATTATAACAAAAGCCGATAATACGCATCCCAATATCATTGGTCAGCGCAAGGTCAGGAAAAATCCTTGGACACTGAAGATTAATTCCTTGGGCAGTGTGAGTCTGAAGACAGTACAGATAAAGACAAACCAAGAAGATCAAAAGAACCTGAACTGATTTCAAAAGAAATTACTTTGTACATCAAAGGATCTCCTGACAGCAAAGAGAAATTAGGACAAGCTTCCTCTATAAAGTCTGCCATTGAATGTATTTTTAAAAAACTTGCATCTCTAGATGTTACAGATGAATGCCAAGATACAAAGGACATTTCTAACACCTATGTAGAGGTACCACCTATTAATGACTCTTCTATTACGAAGCTGGATAAAGTTTTGGAGAGTGCATTTGCTAGAGAAAATGAGGGACTGAGTTTTGGGGGGGTAGGGGGGCGTCCGGGGGTGTCTCAGAGAGAGACTATTTCCCAGCCCAATTGAGGCACCCCAAATGTGCCTTTACACGGGATTCTTATACGTTTCAATTGTTCAGGTACAAGGCGACTTGACTAATGCACCCACACTACCAATTACCAATCATAGTCCCCAACATGGCCAATGTCCCTGACGTTTCTGACAGCACCACCTTCTGCAACTCCAACTTCTTGGAGTACAAGGCAGAAGGCAATTGTCCCAAGGACCGAGTGGCAGCAGCGATGCTGGGGGACACCAATCCCTGCTGGCAGGGGGTGGCAACACCTCCCTTGCTGGACCCCAAGAGGAAGTAGGCAAGGGTGGAGGCGGTCCTCCTCACCTAGCTGCCAGAGATTCCTGGGGAGCCTTCTCAGGAGACACTCCTATGGAGACTTCAAAGGAGAGCCCTAGAGAGAGCCCGCTGAAGGGTTGCCCAGAGGGCAAGTCTCAGAAGGGTCCCCCAGGGAGTCCTCCAGAGAGTCCCTGGAAGGATTTCCTGAAAGGTCCTCCGGAGAGTCCCCTGCTGAGCCCTCCAGATCCCACTGCTGAGTCCTCTGGCCAGCCCCCTCACTGCCCCCCAGTGTCATCTGCCCTGCCTGGCCCAACTGGTAGAGGAGGCTCTGTGGAAGCAGCCCCAGGTGGTTTTGACCTGCTTGCCGCTGCCACCAGGCGTTGCCTTATGGCAAGTGGTGCCCAGATCAGGCAAGGCAGGCGGCAAGCGGGCCAAGTGCCCCACGCCAGCTTGCACCCCCAGGGCTCAAGAGACCTCCCGGTGGGACAGCTTGCCACCCAAAAAGAAGATAGTGGTGTGCTGGGGGGCAAAACACTCAAAAACCCTGGGGGAGGGGAAGCTAGAAAGGCATGGCAGCAGGTGGAAGTGGACAGCAGGCGGGCAGCAGCAGGCAACATGCAGGCGGGCAGCAGCAGGCAACATGCAGGCGGCAGCAAGTGCAGGGTATCTGAGGACACCAATGTGCCCACCTTGGTGCTCGAGCACCCCAGATGCCCCGGCGATGCTGGGCGGGGGCAAAGCACCTCGCGCCCACTGCCCACCTGCCAACCCCACCCCCTGCTGATTGAGAAGGCATGGAGCATGGATCCCCACAACATGCAACCCCAGGACAGGCTGCTGCACAAAAAAAGTCCTGGCCAAAATGCTGTGGGGGCTGGCGATGCCCCACACCGACCTGAGGGCGCGCTTGTTGAATGCCATCAAGAGTTTCCACCCACTGGCCCAAAGAGGGAAGGCGGTGGGCCTGGTATGCAAACCACCTGACCTGCACCCCAGGGTCCCCAATCCCCTACCAGGGGCCCTGAGACCAAGTGCAAGGCTGGCTGCCTCCAAGCCCCTGGCTGATGGCAGGGAGACAGCACCGGCATCGAGCAGCAAGGCACACACCGGCACTGCTGCCAAACCCAAGCAGCTGAGTTGGCTGTGCCTGTCACCCATGGGGTGCCAAACCCCACAGGACAGGCTGCCACAGCAGCTGTTCATGCTGCCGCAGCTGCCACACCCTCCCACTGCCTCTGGGCTATCGCCTAGGCCCTGGGTGGGTGGGGGGGATCATGGCTGTGCCCACCCTGCTGGACGAGCAGGAGTAGTCAGTGCCATCACACCTGAGCAGCAGCCTGAGTGGGAGCACATGAAGAAGCTAGCACAGGAGGAGCGGCAGCGGGTGGCCCTGCAGATGTCACTGGACCAGCTACAGCTTTTTGTGCAGAGGGAGAATGACATGGAGATAGCCAACAAGCACAGCTACCCATAACCCGCCGCTCCAGCACCGTCCCTCATAGCACCTACGTGCAGAGGACATCTGCAGGCAGTGCTCCAACCCCGGCCCTCTCCCAGATCCCTCTTCCTTGCTTCATTCATTAAAAGAGTTGGGTCTTCGCTTTGCAGCCCCTCTCTGCCTGTGGTCATTTGTGCATTGGGGGGGTGGGGGGGCAGGGCATTAACACAGCCCCTGCCCACCCTGTGATTGGCTAGGCTGGGCTGGGGATGGACACTGAGAGCATGGGCAGGTGGGCCATCACTCTGGGTTGCGGGCGCCCATGGGTGAAACCCCGCTGATGAGCATCAACGCCAGGAGGATGGAGGCCTCCATCACTGCCCCAATGCCAGAATCACTGCGCCGGTACCAGCGTCATCGCTGACCCAGCACCAGCATCACTGCTGGTGAGCTGGGTCTGTCCCTGGGAAGGAGCCGCGGCCACCCTGGGGGCCAGGCAGGGACTGGCTGAGGGCAGAAAACTGAGCTCACGCCAGGGCAGCGGGCGGGCATCACTGGACGGCACCTGCATGCCAACACCCCGGAGCTGGCACTACACTGGCTGCCCAGCTTGCTCCAACCCCTCTTTGGCCTCATCTGGCACTGCCTGGACCTCATCTGGCAAAACCCCCAGCCCACAGGTGAGCCCCAAGTTGATGGCACAAAAAATTCACAACTGGCCCATGCCAGCCAAGGGGAGAGGCAAGGTCGCAAAGTATAGAATTACAGGGGCAAATATTTTTCCATGCACATGCGGTGTCCGAGCCAATTGGTGCACCCCAAATGTGTCTTTACATAAGGCTCTTATACTCTTCCATCATTCAGGTACAAGGCGACTAAGGACTAGAACCCACACTACCAATTACTAATCAGAGTCAAACTGCAAAGCAACTCTAGTTATGCAGCATTCTTGCTGATTGTCTATTGAGCCAGATGTCCCTGGAGTCAGTCCTCCCTGAAGTATTGATCTATGATGCTGGATGATGCTGGGAGGGTTTCAAAGATGTGTCAGAGGGGCTAGGATGCTGGTGTTATCTTGGTTGACACGGGGTATTCTTTATCCTTCATGGACAGCTCTAAGCTTCCCAGAAGCAAAGTCCTTCTTTCTAGGGCTGGGCTGTCCTTTAGTTTCTTTTACTTCAGCATAAACAATACCAAAGTGTCCTGGTTTTGGCTAGGATAGAGTTAATTTTCACAAGGAGCCAGGACAGGTGAGCCAGGCTGGCCAGGGGGGCTATTCCATACCATGTGACGTCACGCTCACCATAAAAGGGGGCTAGTCACAGAGGGGCGGATTCAGCGTGGCTCCGGGATGGGCTGAGCATCCGGTCGGTCATCGATCGGTAAATTGCTTTCTGTTATCACCCATTGTGAATATCTGTTATCAGTACTGTTGTTGATTGTTTCCCTCTCCCTTTGCTGTCCCAGTAAACTGTCCTTACCCCAACCCACAAGGCTTTGCCTTTCTTTTTCCATTCTCCTCCCCACCCCACCAGGGGAGGAGTAAGCAAGCAGCTGCGTGGTGCTCAGCTGCCGGCTGGGGCTAAACCACATCACAAAGTCTCCAGGAAAACTCTACTACCTCATCACATTACAGTGTATCATGTGAACTCATTGTGTGTGTGTGTATATATATATATATACAAACAAAGCTAATACACTTTCATAATATAAAGACTGGTTGATTAAATAGTTAGGGAAAGGAGTTTTCATCACATGCCTTACAGGTCCCACCAGCCAGGGCCCCAAAAAGCCAGTGATGGGGTGATGGAGCATCAGCAAAGATGCCATCCGGGGAGGATTGGTCTCTTTTAGTGATTAGATTTGCTGCTGCAAATCAGAAGTCCCCCTGCAGCACTCAGGGCATTTCAGCGTTCCCAGCAGAGCCATCCCACAGCATTTCATCTCGCTGCCTGCTAGGGGGTTTCTCTGCTGGGGACAGCTCCCTCTTACCTGCCCTCCAGCAACCAGACCCAATTTGAAGCTCAGGACATGTATGGTGCTGAAACACCCTGCTCCCAGCACCTCTGGGGCACCCATCCTGCTGTGCGGTGCTCTAAGTATGCTCTGTTCTCCTTAGGCTTCCCCAGGAGCGGGTGAAGAAGACACTGGCTACTATGGCCCCACTGGAAGCGGAGCTGCCTGTACAAGCCCAGCACATCCTCCAGCAGGTGAGCCAGGGGAGGATTAGCTCTCGGTGGGAGGGATGACCAAATTCCCCACAGCCAGAAAGAAATAAAAGGGAAAGGGGATCTGCAAGAGGGGAAGGGGCACCTGAAGCCTCCAGCCCTTGTTTCCAAGCCCGACGTTAGCCCAGAGCTGGCTGGAGCCCTCCATCTGCCCTCCATGCTGCCTTCCCTCTTCCCAGGAGACCAGCTGCTTCACGAGGAAGAAGCTGCAGCACTTTGCACAGGACCTGCACTGGCTCAGGCACATCAGTACAAACTGGGGGGGGGGGGGGCAGGGCTGACGGCAGCCCCACACCACCAGGAACAGCCACTGCAAGGCTCCCCAAGCCCCTCCAGACCCTGACGGCTACCTCTCCTCACACAGCCCAGCAGCGACCTGCATCCTCTCTCCTTGCAGAACACCACCTGCTTTGGCCAGGAATGCTGCTCCTTCTTCCTCATCCCCAACATCACCTTTGCCCTCAGGCTCACCAACCTCTTCTGCCCCATCCATAATTAGCTCACGTCAGCAGCGGGTACAGGCCAGGTGGGCTGCCCATGGACAGAAAGATGTAGGCTCCTCCTCGACCCCACAATATTTTCTCCTTTTCCCTCCACCACTCTGCAGGGTCAGAGGAGACCCGTCCTCTCCATATCTCCTGCGTCACAGCACTCGAGCTCCAGGCCAGAGGTCTGCTAGGTGCGGTGGCATGCCCTGCACCCCAGGAGCTCCTGTCAAGCTCGTGCCCAAGCCTTGCAGGGCTCCAGGTCCCTCCAACACCTCTTCTTCAGCCTCCTTCAGGCTCTGAGCATCTGTTGAGGACGCTCCCAGAGCCCGGCTGAGCCACGGCACAGGGGAAGGCTCCCCGCAGCTCTCACTAACTGTTGACATACCCCTTGCACTGGCAGTCCCTGCAGGGAAGGATGCTCGCTAGCAGCCCTGTGACGCTTCCCTGCCCCCAGGATGGACCCCCAGCACAGCCCCACCAGTGCTCCCCAGGAAGTGGCACGTGAACGTCATAGACCTTCGCTTCTCCAACAGCAAGGCCAAGGCTGACCTCCGGCCCATAGTAGCGAGTTCTGGATGGCAGGTCCACCATCAGGCCCAGTTCTTCCTTCTGCTCTTGGATTTTCTTCATGAAGTCATGAGGTGAACAGCTCTCCTCTGAATGAAGGTTCTGATTGCAGCTCTGAGAGGAAAGAGTGTGAAGCAGCAGGCATTAAATGTAGGCATGCTGCAATGGGGCAATGGAGGGAGGAGGTCCATGCTGCAGAACCTCCCAAAGATCATCCCTTCAAAGAGAAAGACACAGGCAACCAGAAAAGACAGATGCAGACTGACACACGAGTTACAGTGAGCCAAACCAGAATGCACTCAGGCCCTCACTGCTTTTGGACTGTTCAGCTGAGGGTTTCCAGGACTGACCAACGGCTTGACAGTTGGGGCAAAGCACTGCAGCATGACAAACACACCCAGAAACTGCAGTTCTCCTTTGGCCAAGGTTATAGCACAGGCCTTCAGCTCAAATGGAGGTGAACAAACAGCACTGCCCCCTTCCCAGCCTGGGGAACCTCGCCCACCCTGCTCCCCCACCTCAGGCTGGTACCAGCATCCCCAGGCACAGCAGCACCACCTCATGCTGCTACCATTGCCCCCAGTACCTGCACCCCCCACCCCACTACAAGCAACCCTCACAAGTACCTCTCAGGCACCCCCACAAAGGGACACCCCAGGGGCTCTCTTATGAAAATCTCATTCCCTGACTATTGCACCTATTTGTCTTGAGAGTATGAAATTGGATCAAGTTCCTTAAGAGACACATACATCTAGTTACACTGTACATCCTTAATTCCTGCTTTCCGAAGGCATGGCTGACCAGCACCCCTATGCTCCAGGACTGCGGTACTCAGCATGCTGTGGGGCGCCTCTTTCCTGCTGCCTCACCCTGCAGGAACACTGTCCCCTGGCCCAGCTCTGCCCCCTCACAGTCCCCATGGCTGCTTCCCTGGGGCTGCCCCTGCCCCACTCCTGGAGCCCAGGGTGAGCAGGGACGAGGAGGAAGAGATAGGGACAGAACAGCAGAGAGAGGTGGGACAGGGTGGTGGAGTGGCAGGGGAGGGAAAGGAACAGGACAGAGGGATGGTGGGAACAAGGAGAGATTTGCAGGGAATGGAGAAGGGAAACCTCTGGTGAGGAACGGGCGGAGGGACAGGGAGAAGGGGATGGAGGGGAAGAGGGCAGAGTGAGGCCAGGAACATGATGATGATCAGCAGGACACAGGGACACAGAAAGCAGAGGAGAGCAGGAGGAAGGACAGAGGGACAGACCGACACAGGCGGGGTGAGAGACAGAGGGAAAAGGATGAGAGGAAAAAGGAAGGGGAGAGGGAAAGGGAGAGGCAGGGACAGAGAGCAGGACACAGGAACGAGAACCAAAAGCACTCGGGCCCAGGGCTGGTGAATTGGGGTATGTGGGTGATGATGGCTCCAGGTCCCTCCCCCCAGGCCCATCCACACTGGGAGATACCTGCTCTTGCTCCTGCAGCACCCCTGGTTCTGGCCCTGGCTGTGGCCTTGATCCTGGTCTTGGTCTTGGTCCTGGTCTTGGTCTTGGTCCTGGTCCTGGCCCTGGCCCTGGTCCTGGCCCATCTCTCACCCATTTCTCCTCAGGCTGCTTGGTCTCTGCCCCCTCCGGCCCCACCCCAGCTGGCTGTGACTGACAGGCCTCCTCCAACTCTGCTGATTGGCTCAGCTGTGGCCAATGGGGTGGCTGGTACTGGGCGGGCAGAGGCAGCCCTGGCCTTTCCTCAGGGAGGTGCCGTGTGCCAGTTGCTCCTGTGTACCACAGCTGTTCCTCCACCAGCCGGGACACTGGGCCTGCAGAGGGATGGCCTTTGAGAAGGGCCATTTCACCTGGAGCTGTTCTCTCAGCAGAGCAAGGTGTGTGCACAGCTCTGCCATCCCTAAGTGCTCTCATAAGGTCTGGGCCTTCTCAGGGAGGGGAGGGAAGGGACAGGACAGGACAGGACAGGAGGGGAGCTTCCCTGGATTTGCTCTGGATCCGCAATCCTGCCAAAAGTGCAGGTCTGTGTGTGCTGTCAGCCACAGCCCTGGGCAGGTGGAGCTGCATGATGGGAGCAGCTCGCATCAGCCAGGCCAGCACCTGGCAGGAGACGGGACCCCACTCCCGGTCACACCGCCTGTGCTGAGCCCAGCACCCAGGGCCTTCCTCAGGCCTCACCTTCCCCCAGGTGATGAGGAGGAGAGATGCCCTGTCCTGGCATGGACCAGGGCATCCTCTTGTGGCCAGAAGGAAGAACAGAGCCCTCATCACTCATCCCGTGGGGGTTTACCAGTGTCCTTTGCTTCTGTCCCTGGGGCTCCCCAGTGCTGGCAGGCTCCACAAGGCTTCAGGACCAAGCAAATGCCAGGGTGCCAGGGGCTCCTGGGTCTTAGTGGAGCTGTGGGTATCTCCAAAGCCAAGGTGCAGCTTTGCTTCTGCAAATGCAGTTGTTTGCTGCCCCCTTAGTGGTCAAAAGTGTTTCTCTTCATAGCACATAGACTGGACAGAAGCCACTTCACTGTTAGCCTGGGAGGACTTCAGGGAAATGAAGAAGTCACAGCACACACATGGGTATGAGGAAAGTGAAAAGGAGCCATGTCAGGCTTTTGCTGCTGTTTCAGATCTGAACTCTGATATATGTGTGCATCCCAGCACCAAAGTCAGGGTTGTTTCCCTCCAAGCTGCACAGCTTTTTGCTGGGGAAAGTGAGTTAGGCTGAGCTGGCCTTCAGAATAGCTTGGTTCATTTTTTTTTTAAATTGTGTGCCTATTCTTTCCCTTTTTTCCACCACTCCCTTTCTCCCTTTCTCCCTTTCTCCCTTTCTCCCTTTCTCCCTTTCTCCCTTTCTCCCTTTCTCCCTTTCTCCCTTTCTCCCTTTCTCCCTTTCTTTCTCCACCTGCCTCCCCCCCACCCTGCCAGTTCCATCCTCTTTCAAAGGTAATTATGATCTGATTTTCTGGACAGACCATCCAGAAAGTAGCCATAGGATATAAGTGTAAGCTGGTCTAGACCTCCAGAGCTGTAGGCTGAGCTTTTCTACCTTTGAAGGCTAGATAGATATGGGCTATGGGTAGAGTTACTGTTTACCAGTTATTATTTCTTTTGGGGTCCTGTGACAGTGATGGTAAAGTCATCAGCCTGCAGCAGTTAAAACTACTGCTGAAAGAGTTTTAATGGCAGATGCTCTTCTGTGTGTTCATTTTCAATAGTCATTTCATTGAGCTAGAATTATTTCTATGTGATTAGGTGATGGGGATCTTCTTGCATTGGTCTTCTGTTTCTGGAGCACATCCTGACAGCCTTTGTCATCCAGAGCTTTCCTGTCTGTTCCCAAGAGGAGTGATAGCCACAACATGGAACGACTCCTGTGAGTAACAGCTTCACCAGTAGGCTTGGGTTTAGTGAATCCTCATGGATAAACGGATGTAGCATGCGCTCCATCCAATAACTTTGATGTGCTGACACTCTAGAGTGAATTTGGAGGTGTTTCCTCCTCCTCCTATTCCTCTTTCCTGTTCTTCCTACTTTTCCTCCTCCTCCTCATCTGGTTCTTCATCCTCTTCCTCCTCCTGTTCTTCCTCTTCCTACTACTCCTGTTCTTCCTCATGCTCTTCCGCCTCCTCTCCTCCCTCCTCCTTTTTCTCCTCCTCCTCCTGCTGTTCTTCCTCCTGCTGCAGTTTGTCCTCTGCCTCCTGTTCTTCCATCTCCTGTTCTTCCTCTTCCTCCTCCTGTTCTTGTTCCTCCTCAACCTCCTCCTCCTTTCCTTTCTCCTCCTTTATTTCTTCCTCCTTGTTTTTTTTCTTTATTCTCCTCCTCCTCCTTATCCTGTTCTTCTTCCACCTCCTCTTCTTTCCTCTCTTCCTCATGTTCTTCATCCTCCTGTTCTTCCAATTCTTCCTCTTCTTCCTCCTCTTCCTGTTCTTCCTCCTCCCCCTTCTTCTTCTGTTTCTCTTTGCCTTGTTTGTCCTCCTGCTCTTCTTCCTCCTCCTGTTTCTCCCCCTATTCATTCTCTTCCTCCATTTCTTTCTCATCTTCCTCCTGTTCTTGTTCCTCCTTTTCTTGTCCTTCCTTCTTTTCCTTTTTATGTTCCTCCTTGTACTCCTCCTCTTCCTGCCCTTGTTCTTCCTGATCGTCTTGTTCTTTCTCATGTTCTTCATACTGTTCTTCCTACAGTTCTTCCTCCTCCTCCTGTTCTTTGTCCTCCTTTTTGTCTTCATCCAGTTGCTCCTCCACCTGTTCTTCCTCCTCCTCCTCCTCCACCTGTGCATGTTCATCCTCCTCCTGTTCTTCTTGTTCTTCACAGTCGTCCTTATACCCCTCCTTCTCCTCCTCCAACTCATCCTCCTACTATTTCCTTCTTTTTTTTGTCCTATTCTTCCTGTTATTCAGTTATTCTGTTTACCCTCCTGTTCTTTATCCTCATCCTCCTGTTCCTTCTGTTCTTTTTCCACCTCCTCCTCTTCTACTTCCTCCTCTTCCTTCTGCTTCCTTCTCCTCCCCCTCCTGTTCTTCACCCCCTTTCTCCTCCTCTTCATCTTCTCCTACCTCATATTTTTCTTTCTCCTTCTCATCATCCTGTTCTTCCTCCTGTTCTTCTTCTCCCCCTGTTCTTCTTAATTTTCTTCCTTTTATCGCTGCTCTTCCTCTTTCTCTTCCCCCTCACCCTCCTGTCCCTCCTTCTTTTTTTTTCCTTCTCCTACACTTCTCCTCTTCCTCTTCTTATTCCTGTTGCTTTTCCTATTTCTTCTCCTGTTCCTCCTCCACCTCCTCTTCTTCCTCCTCTTGCTGTGGTGGGTTGACCCTGGCTGGGGGCCAGGTGCCCACCAGAGCCGCTCTCTCACTCCCCTCATTCACTAAACAGGGGAGGAAAAGTATACCGAAAAGCTTATGGGTCGAGATAAGGACAGGGAGAGATCACTCACTAATTGTCGTCACGAGCAAAACAGACCAAACTTAGAGAGGGAATTCATCTAATTTATTACTAGGCAAAACAGAGTAGAGGAATGAGAAATAAAATCAACTCTTAAAACACCTCCCCCCACCCCTCCCATCTTTCCGGGCTCAACTTAACTCCCGGCTTCAACCTCTGCCCCCCCTCAGCAGCACAGGGGGACGGGGAATGGGGGTTACGGTCAGTTCAGCACACGTTGTTTCTGCCGCTTCTTCATCCTCAGGGGGAGGACTCCTCTCATTGTTCCCCTGCTCCAGCATGGAGTCCCTCTCACGGGAGACAGTCCTTCACCAGCTTCTCCAACGTGAGTCTCTCCCACGGGCTACAGTCCTTCACGAACTGCTCCAGCGTGGTCTCTTCCATGGGGTGCAGACCTTCAGGAGCAAACTGCTCCAGCGTGGATCCCCCACGGGGTCACAAGTCCTGCCAGCAAACCTGCTCTGGCGTGGGCTCCTCTCTCCACGGGTCCACAGGTCCTGCCAGGAGCTTGCTCCAGCGTGGGCTTCCCACGGGCCACAGCCTCCTTCAGGTGCCTCCACCTGCTCCAGCGTGGGGTCCTCCATGGGCTGCAGGTGGAATCTCTACACCCCCTCATCCTTCCTCCATGGGCTGCAGGGGGACAGCCTGCTTCACCATGGTCTTCACCACGGGCTGCAGGGGGATCTCTGCTCCAGTGCCTGGAGCACCTCCTGCCCCTCCTTCTGCACTGACCTTGGTTTCTGCAGAGTTTCTTACATCTTCTCACTCCTCTCTCCGGCTGCAAAAGCTCTCTCTCTCTAAGTGTTTTTCTTCTTCTTAAATATGTTATCACAGAGGCGCTGATTGGCTTGGCCTTGGCCAGCGGCGGGTCCGTTTTGGAGCCGGCTGGCATTGGCTCTGTCAGACACAGGGGAAGCTTCTAGCAGCTTCTCACAGTAGCCACCCCTGTAGCCCCGCCCCGCTACCAAAACCTTGCCACGCAAACCCAACGCCCTTGCTCATTTCTCGTCTTTCTCCTCCTCGTGCTGTTCCTTTTCATCTTCGTCCTCTTTTTTCCTCCTCCTTATCCTCACCTTCCTTCTTGTGTTCCTCCTTCTCCTCCTCCTTCACCTTTTCCTCCATCTTCTCCTCATCCATTTCCTTTTGTTTCTCCTCACATTTCTCTTGCACTTACTCCTGGCCAACTGAGTCCTTCCCATGGGTTACAGTTCTTCATGAATTGCTCCAGCGTGGCTGTCTTCCACGGGATGCAGTCCTAGAGGAACAAACTACTTCAGTGTGGGTCCCCCACAGGGTCACAAGTCCTGACGGAAAACCTCCTCCAGTGTGGGCTCCTGTCTCCACAGGTCCTGCCAGGAGCCTGCTCCAGCGCAGGCTTCCCACAGGGTCACGGCCTTCTTTGGGTGCATCCACCTGCTCTGGCGTGGGGTCCTCCACGGGCTGCAGGTGGATATCTGCTCCACTGTCATCCTCCATGAGCTGCAGGGGGACAGCCTGCCTCACCATGGTCTTCACTGACCTTGATGTCTGCAGAGTTGTTCCTCCTACGTGTTCTTGCTCCTCTCTCTGGCTGCAGTTGCTCTTGGGGTTTTTTTCTCCTTCTTAAATACAAATATTTTATCCCAGATGCGCTACCACTTCGACCTTGGCCAGCAGCGTGTCCATGTGGAGCATGGAGCATGTCCATGTGTCGGACATAGGAGAAGCTTCTAACAGCTTCTCACAGAAGCCACCCCTGTAGCCTCCCGCTACCAAAACCTTGCCACACAAACTCAATACAAATGCAGTACATACTCTATATACAATACAGTACTAAACAAAACACAGTACAAACCAAAACACGATACAAACCAAAATCCCATCCAACACATACCGTACAACACCTACCATACCATAATATACAAAATTCTACATGTACAGTACATCATCTAAAATACAACACAGCACAATACATTTTATAAAATACAATAAATAGCATACCGTACACTGCGTACAATAAATTAAATACATACATTGTAAGCACAATACAATTCCATGTACACAATATATGAGGTATAATAGGATACGTAGGATACAATACAATACATATAATACCATACAACACATACCATACAATCCATTCCAGCGGTAATAGGAACTAACAGGGAAACACCAGTAAGGTACATCAAAGGAATTCCAACCACTCCAGCCAGCCAGTCAGCCTCATTGGGGGCCCAGCTGAAATGCCTCTATGGAAACACACACAGCATGGAGAACAAACGAGAAGTTAGAGACGTGCGCACACCTGCAGGGCTGTGATCTTACTGGTGTCACAGAGATGTGGTGGGATGGCTCCTATGACTGGAGTCTTGGAATGGAAGGATACAGGCTCTTTAGGAAGGACAAGCAGGGTAGATGAGGAGGCTCTCTATGTCAGTGACTAGCTGGAGTGCGTGGAGCTCCATCTGGGGATGGATGAGGAGCTGACCAAAAGCTTATGGATCAGGATTAGGGGAGCAGAGGGACAGGGAACATTATAGTGGGGGTCTGCTACAGGCGACCTGACCAGGGAGACTGAGCAGATGAGGCCATCTATAGGTGGATAGGAGTAGCCTCACGTTCACAAGCCCTGGTCCTCATGGGGGACTTCAACCACCCTGATATCTGTTGGAGGGGAAACAGAGTAGGCCACAAGCAATCCAGGAAGTTCCTGGAATGCATTGATGATAACTCACTCCTCCAAGTGATAGAGGAGCCAATGAGGAGAGGTGCCATGCTGGAACTTGTCCTCACCAACAAGGAGGGGCTGGTAGGAGATGTGAAGCTCAAGGGCAGCCTTGGCTGCAGTGACCATGAAGCAGTGGAGTTCAAGATCCTCAGGGCAGTGAGGAGGACACACAGCAAGCTCACTACCCTGGACTTCAGCAGAGCAGACTTTGGCCTCTTCAGGGACCTGTTTGGTAGCCTACCATGAGACAAAGTCCTGGAGGGAAGAGGGGCCCAAGACAGCTGGCTAATATTCAAGGATCACCTCCTCCAAGCTCAGGAGCGATGTATCCCAACAAAGAAAAAGTCAGGCAAAAACGCCCGGAGGGCTGCATGGATGAACAAGGAGTTCCTGGGCAAACTCGGTCATGAAAAGGAAGCCTACAGCAGGTGGAAGCAAGGGCGGGTAGTCTGGGAGGAGTACAGAGAAACTGTCTGAGCAGCCAGGGATCAGGTTAGGAAAGCTAAAGCCCTGATAGAATTAAATCTGGCCAGGGACGTCAGGCGCAGCAAGAAAAGTTTCTGTAGGTACATCAGTGATAAAAGAAAGACAAGGGAAAACGTGAGCCCCCTCTGGAATGAAATGGGAGACCTGGTTCCCGAGCATATGGAGAAGGCCAAAGTACTCAACAACCTTTTTTCCTCAGTCTTCACTAGCAAGAGCTCCAGCCACACTGCCCAGGTCACAGAAAGCAAAGGCGGGGACTGGGAGAATGAAGAATTGCCCACGGTAGGAGAAGATCAGCTTTGAGAATATCTAAGAAACCTGAAGGTGCACAAGTCTATAGGATCCGATGAGATACATACGCGGGTCCTGAGGGAACTGGCAGATGAAGTGGCTAAGCCATTCCTCATCATGTATGAGAAGTCCTGGCAGTCTGGTTCCCACAGACTGGGAAAGGGGAAACATAACCCCCATTTTTAAGAAGGGACACAAGGAAGACCCAGGGAACTACAGACTGGTCAGTCTCACCTCTGTGCCTGGCAAGATCATGGAGCACGTCCTCCTGGAGACTATGCTCAGGCACATGGAAAATAAGGAGGTGATTGGTGACAGCCAACATGGCTTCACTAGGGGCAAATCGTGCCTGACAAATTTGGTGGCCTTCTATGATGGGGTTACAGCATTGGTGAGTAAGGGAAGAATGACTGATGCCATCTACCTGGACTTGTGCAAGGCATTTGACACTGTCCCAAACGACATCCTTATCTCTAAATTGGAGAGACATGGATTCGATGGATGGACTACTGGTGGATAAGGAATTGGCCAGATTGTCGTACTCAAAGAGTTGCAGTCAATGGCTCAATGTCCAAGTGGAGACCAGTGATGAGTGGCGTTCCTCAGGGGTCGGTATTGGGACTGGCACTGTTTAACATCTTTGTCGGCAACATGGACAATGGGATCGAGTGCACCCTCAGCAAGTCTGCTGACGACACAGAGCTGTGTGGTGTGGTCGACATGCTGGAGGGAAGGGATGCCATCCAGAGGGACCTTGACAGGCTTGAGAGATGGGCCCATAGGAACCACATTCAACAAGGCCAAGCGTAAGGTCCTGCACATGGGTTGGGGCAATCCCAAGCACTACAGGCTGGTCGGAGAATGGATTGAGAGCAGTACCTACGAAACGATACACACAATGCAATACATGCAACACAAAAACGTACAATGCAATGCAATACCCTACCATACCTGCCATACCCCCAATACCTACATAACCTACAATACAATACATACCATACAATACATACTGTACAATACATACCACACGATGCACTACTACTAGACATAGAATACACTACATACAATATATTAAAAAAGAAAGTACCATAAGAACAAAATACAATAGAATACATACAAGACAATAAATACCATACCACACAATAGAACAAAACACATACAATACAAACAAGACAATGCAAGATGAATTATAATACATACAATACCTACAACACAAAACACACCACCACACATTACATACAACACGATACACAATACAGAACACATACCATACCATACAGTACATACGAGTTAATACAATACAATAAGAAATACAATACATACAGTACTGTACATTACAGAATAGAATACCATGCAATAATGCATACAATACAAAATACAACAAAACAAAATACAAGCAATACAATACAAACAACAATACAACAGAATACAGATGATGATACAATAAATACCACACAATAAAACACAACACATACAATACATACCATACTGTAGCATACAAAAACCCCCTAAACATACAATGCAGTACAAAAAATATAAAATACATTACATACAATACAGTACATATCATATTACGCAGTACGTACAATACCATACTGTATAATACCATACCATGCATACCACAGCATACAACACATAGCATACCATAGAATACAATATGTAGCATACAATGCACTACGTACAATACATTACATACAATGCATACCATACCATAGAATACAACAGAAAATACAATACATACAATACACTGCAATACATACAATACAATGCAAACTATGATGCAACTTGTACAATACAAAGTACAATACCATACCATACATACCATGCCATACCATACATACCTGTGACAGATGCCCTCCTCCTGTTCGACCTAACTGAACTTTGGTCCAGGCAGATACATACAATACAATAAATACCATACCATACTACACAAACAATACAAAGTACTGTGCAAAATACAATACATTCAATGCAATACAACACAATGCAACACAACACAATGCAACGCAATACATACGATACAATAAAAAATACAATATATACAATACAGCCTATAGCCCTCCATCCCAGAACTCCTGTTGTGGGACTCATTCCACTAAGTCTCGCTAATACCAATGAATACACAAGTGAATACAGTACCTATTGTTTATACTGTTGTACAAAATAGTGTACAATACTACAGTACAATACAAGCCGTACAATACCAGCCATGCCACACATAAAATGCAATACAAAATACAATACAATACAAAATACATTACAACAGAAAAATACATTACAAAATACATTACAAAGTACATTACAAAATACATGAAAATACATGCAATACAATAAATACCATGCATTACAATACATAAAATACAATACAAAATAAAATACAATGTAATAAAAACAATACAAAATATAATACAAAATAGAAAATAACATGCACACTACCATACACTACATACACTATGTACAATACATACGATACAAAATACAATACAAAACACAATACAAAATTCAATAAAATACAAAATACAGTACATACAAGACATTGCATACAATACAATAAACACAATATCTTATAATGCATACCATACACTACAAAATACAGCACAATACATACTATACAACACAACACATACAATACATACATTACAATAAATACTGTAGCATGACATACAATACATGCAATACGATACGACACAAACAACACAACATAAACACCCTAACACACACAATACAATGCAATAGAAAATACAACACAATACAAAATACAATACCTACAACACAATATACAGAAGACAATATACACCACACAATACCGTATCATACAATACCACACATTACACAGCATACAATAAACAATGCAATATATACACAACATACAGTACATACAATACCTACATACAGTACAGTATATACAATACATGTCATACCATAGAAAAAATAGAATACAATGCATACGATACACATTGTAAAATACAACACACACCATACCATACATACCATTGCAATACATTAAAGAAAACACATAAAATAGAATGCAATACGTAAAATGCCATGTATAAAATACAAAATACAGTATAATACAAAATACAGTACATTACAATACCATATCGTGTACCATACATTAGACACCATACAATACAAAGTACAGTATATAAAATACAATAAAAACCATACCATATGATAAAATACTGACAAAAAATAAACACCATACTATGCAAGACAACATATGCAATTAAAAAAATGCCATACCATAGAATGCAAAATAGCAGGCAGTAGGAGAAACTACCAGGATGAAGTGGAAGCCTTGGTCCATTCCCAGAGCTATGACATCATTGCTGTCAGTGAGACCTGGTGGCACAAGTGTCATGCCGGGAGTCCTGAGATGGAGGGCTACAGGCTGTCCAGGAAGGACAGGTGGGGCAGACGAGGTGGAGGTGTCACACTGTATATACGGGAGAGGTTTGACTGCACAGCCCTCACAGTCAGAGATGATGTGATTGAGAGCCTCTGGGGGAGGATTAGGGGGATGGGAAACAAAGGAGATGTTGTAGTGAGTGTCTACTACTTATCACCCAGCCAGGATGTAAGCACTGATGAGTTATTCTGTAGGCAATTAGGAGAAATTTCTGGACTGGTAGCCATTGTCCTTATGGGAGATTTCAACTTCCCAGACATCAACTGGGAATATGATACTGCCGTGACGAGCGGGTCTGGGAAATTCCTGAAGATTATAGGAAATAACTCCTTGTCACAGGTACGCAGGGAACCAACTAGGAAAGATGCCCTACTAGACTTGCTGTTTGTGAATAGAGAAGGACTTGTGGGGAATGTGATGGTAGGTGGCTGTCTTGGCCACAGTGATCATGAAATTGCTGAGTTTAAAATTGCCAATGTAATGAGAAAAAAGGACAGCATAGTTTCTACCCTGGACTTCAGGAGAGCAAAGTTTAAGCTATTCAGTAGAGTATCCTGGGATTCTGCCGTTGAGGGATCAGGAGTTCATGAGTGCTGGTCAGTCTTTAAGAAGCACCTTTTAGAAGCGCAGGAGCAGGCAATTCCACTGTGTCATAAATCAGGCAAGCAGGGCAGAAGACCAGCTTGGCTGAGCAGGGAACTCCTTGTGGAGCTACAGAGGAAAAAGGAATTGTACAATCTCTGGAAGCAAGGTCAGGCTTTGCAGGAAGATGACAGAGATGTAGTTCATTTATGCAGGGAGAAGACACGAAAAGCCAAAGCTCAATTAGAGTTGAAACTGGCTAGTGTTGATTTTAGATAACAAGAAGAGCGTTTTTTTTTAAATATGTTGATAGCAAGAGGAGGTCTAAAGAAAACATTGAACCAATTCTTGTTGAAGATGGTCATCTGATTAATAGGGATGAAAGAAAAAGCAGAGGCATTCAGTGCATTTTTTTCAAAGAATCATAGAACCATACTATCATAGAATCATAGAATACCAGGTTGGAAGGCGACCTCAAGGATCATCTGGTCCAACCTTTCTTAGCACAAGCTCCATATAAACAAAAGCACCATGTAGACAAGATGGCCCAGCACCCTGTCCAGCAGAATCTTAAAAGTGTCTGATGTTGAGGAATCCACCGCTTCCCTGTGGAGATTATTCCAATGGCTGATTGTTCTCACTGTGAACATTTTCCTCTAGAGTCCAATAGGAATCTCCCCAGGAACAACTTGCACTTGTTACCCCTGGTCTTTTTCATGTGACTTCTTGTAAAAAGGGAGTCTCCATCTTCTTTGCAGCCACCCTTTAAGTACTGGAACATGGTGATGAGGTCACCCCTAAGCCTTCTATTCTCAAGGCTGAACAAACCCAATTCTCTCAACCTTTCCTCATATGGCAGGCTTCCCAGTCCTTTGATCATCCTGGCAGCCCTCCCCTCAGGACCCTCTTCAGCCTGTCCACATCTTTTTTGTATAGTGGGGATGAAAACTGAACACAGTATTCCAGGCATGGCCTGACAAGTGCTGAATAGAGAAGGATAATGACTTCTTTATCTCTTGGTGATGCCCTTGTTGAACCTGCTGGCTTTATTTGCTTCTGCAGCACACATATTGAGCTTGCTGTCCACCAGGACCCCCAGGTTCCTCTCCACAGAGCTGCTCTCCAGCCAGGTGGTTCCTAGTCTGCGCTCCTGGATTATGTTTTCCCAGGTGCAAAACCTTACACTTGTCCTTGTTGAACTTCAAAAGGTTCTTCTTAGCCCACTCTTCCAGCCTATGTAGGTCTTCCTGCAGGGTGGCTCTCCCTTCCAAACTGTCTACTTCCCCACTCAGTTTGGTATCATCTGCAAACGTCATCAGGGTGCACTTGATCCCATCATCCAGCTTACATATGAAGATACTAAACAGCGTTGGGCTGAGTATTGATCCCTGGGGGACCCCACTTGTGACAGGTTGCCAGTTCAAAAAAGAGCTATTTACCACCACTCTCTGGGTGCAGCCTGTCAGCTAGTTCCCCACCACTTGTCTAGACCATAATGCATCAGTTTCTCTAGGAGGAGGCTGTGTGGAACTGAATCAAAAGCCTTGGAGAAATCCAGGTAGACAATGTCCACTGTTCACCCCACATCAACTGAGCAGCTTGCTTTGTCATAGAAGGCAATCAGGTTTGTCAAGCACCAATTGCCCTTGGTGAATCCATGCTGGCTTTTCCCAATCACATGCTTCATTTGACTTGTGATAGCCCCCAGGAGGATTCGTTCCATTACCTTCACAGGGATTGAAGTAAGAGTGATGGGCCTACAGTTTCCTGGATCCTCCTTTAAGCTCCAGTTGCTCCTGTTTGTTCCCCAGGCTGGGTGCATTGGTATACGTACACTCGAGGTGGTTGGTCTTCTGGTTCACATCTTGGGCGGACTTAGCTAAGGAACAGTTGTCACCGCTCTGGTTTGCCAGTCTTATTCCCCAGTTGGTTGGAGTGGCGTGAGCATTGCCACTTTGGACCCCGCCCCCCGAGTCCTTCAGTTTAAAGCCTGCCTCACTAAGTTGGCCAGCCCACTGCCAAAGACTCCTTGCCTCTTCTAGACAAGTGGATCCCATCCCACCGTAGCAGGCTATAGTGATCGAAGAATGTCCTGTTGCCGAGACCCTCACAACAGCATCAGCCACGAAGCCAGAAGTTGATTTGCATTGTATCTCTATTTCTGGCTGCACCCTTTCCTCTGCTGGTAAAATGGAAGAAAAGATAACTTGGGTCTGTGACAATTGCACATAAGAGGTGGTGACCTCTTATACAAACATTGTGGATGGAGATCCACAAGGTTGGTATGAGAAGCAGCTGAAGGAGGGAGTCTTACGGCAGCAAGACAGCCCTGTTTTGGTTAGACTATGCGGAATAAACAGATGCTGGCTGAGCCCCGGGAAAGGACAAAGCCAGGCCGCCAGTGAAGCGGAAGCACTAGGGCTCCGGAGAGTGCAGGAGGGACCAGCTCCCGGCAGCTCACCCTGTGGGCCCCGCTCCCCACATTGTCTGTGGGCATGGGGTGCTGGTTTCCTCCCAGCATTTTCTCCACCACCCCTTCGGACTCCACTACCCCCTCGGTCAGTGATCTGGAGGGTACATCCATACTGACCACATGGCCCGTGGACCGAGCTGCGGGATAGGGAAGCTCCTGATGTCGGATTCAAAGCAAGCCTCTTCCATCTGGTTTTGCTCCAGGTGGCTGTTTGGTTGACATTTGTTTTAAAAAGAAAATAGCACTGGGAATTCAGCTTGAGGACCTTGTTACAGCTCTTTTTTTGAATATTACTGTTCCTCGGACAGGATGACAGTTTTGGTTTCTGTTGATGTTATCTCAGGGAGGAGATAACTGTGGGAACCACTGCTGCTTTGCAATTCTGTGCAAAATAAGTCTGTCACATGAGAAGAAAGATTTGGAAGTCTTTTTTACTACTTTCCAAATGATTTTGCACATTCAAGTAAAAGAAAATCATCTCGGTTATTGAGATTCAATTAACTTTTTTTTCCCTCTCCCTCAGGGCCATTTGGAAAATAGAGAAACGAATGGTATATGGGGACATTTGGGAGTTGAGAGGGTATGGGTGTGAGATTTCAAGTAACTTGTCC